>NC_073384.1:5450410-5540410 GCF_028641065.1 Leucoraja erinaceus | reverse complement strand
TCTCCTCAGCTCCTTCCTAAAAGAACATCCTTTAATTCTGTGGCTACGACCTTTAGTCCTAGACACTCCCACTAGTGGAAGCATCCTCTACACATCCACTCTATCTCAGCCTTTGACTATTCGATGCTGCCTGACCCGCTGAATTACTCCAGCACTTAGTGTTCTTTTGTGTATTAACCAGCATCTGCAGTTCCTTGTCTGCTCCACTGCAAAATCTCCTCAAGGAATGCCTCCTTTGAAGACGTTCTCCTCCTCTCTCTCTCTCTCTCTGACGTTACTTGTGTGAGACCCTCTCTCACTGCTGAGTCTGAGGAAGGGTCTCAACCCGAAATGTCACCTATCCATCTTAGTTTAGTTCAGTTTAGTTTAGAGATACAGCGTGGAAACCGGCCCTTCCGCCCACTGAGTCCAGCGATCCCTGAAAACGAACACTATCCTACACACACTGGGCACAATTTACATTTATACCAATCCAATTAACCTACAAAGCTGCAAGTCTTTGGAGTGTGGGAGGAAACCAGAGCACCCGGAGAAAACCCACGCAGGTTATGGGGAGAGCGTGCAAATTCGTAAAGACAAGCACCCGTAAGTCGGGATCGAACCCGCGTCTTTGGCAGCAATTCTACCGCTGCGCCACCGTGCTGCCCTTCTCCAGAAATGCTGCCTGACCCGCTGGGCTACTCCAGCACTTACTGTCCTTTTAAACCAAGGACAAAACTGAGGTGAAGGACAAACTTCCATGCCGTAAGTACTTTCCACAGAACAACAGATTCAATTTCAGTTTCCAGCAAGGCTTTCTGCTTTTGTGAAAGGAGAATATAGATGGATAGCCCGTGAGACCGTGAAGGTTATCTCTTAAGAAAGGACTGCTGAGGCTGGAAAAATCGAAGGTAGACAAAAATGCTTCAGTCTGAAGAAGGGTCTCGACCCCAAACGTCACCTATTCCTTCGCTTCATAGATGCTGCCTCACCCGCTGAGTTTCTCCAGCATTTTTGTCTACCCGTGAATGTTATCGGCAGCTTTAGGTTGTGTAGAATGTATTAGATTATATTTTTCTCTCAATATTAATTAGATATTACACTATAACTCTCATCTTGTTTGTATCTATGTCTGTCTGTCTGTGCGGTGTTTGATTCTAAAATTACGCCAAAACGGTACAAGATAGTGCTACAATTTTTGCCCCACCTTGCTCACCATTGTCCTGTTCAGTTTTGTTCAGATTGATGTTATATTTTACATGTTATTCACATTTTAAACTTTAAAAATGTATCTTTTCATTGTACAAATCCGAATCCACTTGCCCTGCCTTGGCCCCTCTCCTGCCCTGGGAGTCTCAAGGAGCCTGTCCCATTGTACGAGGTAATTCAAGAGCTCTTCCTAGTTTAAAAAAATATCAAACTCGTGGTAAGCACGTAGAATGTACGTTGCGGGTACGTCAAAGCTCGGGGTCGTCTCTTAGCGGCTCGTAACGCTAACGGCAGGTACTCGGGAAATGCGTAAGTTCGTGAAGACTCGTGAAGATGTTTCAACATGTTGAAAAATGGCCACGAGAGCCCCGAGTACCTACGAGCGGCCATTACCGTAAATCTCCGCGTTCGAATCAGGGGAAACTTGGAAGAACTCTTGAATGAACTCGTACAGCCCTTTAGTGTCCTGTCATTTGTAACATTGTCACGGGCAGGGGGCAGGGCAATTGGAATTGGATTTTTAAAGTGAAATGTCCATATTTTTTAATTTAATAAGAGGGAGGGTGAAGAGGAGAGGGAGCAAGTGGTGGGCTTAATGGAAATGAGCCGTGCCTGCGCAGTTGGGGGCTATGGGTGAGTGGTGAAATATTGCATTTGTGGGACGGGTTGCGATGGGGGAACGGGTGAGTGGTGGAATATTGCGTTGGGGGAACGGGACCCAACGGGTCCCACTTGGTCTAGTAGTATTATAAAAAGTGGAAAATGAGCCAGAATCAATCTGCTGAAGAAAGGACTCGATCCGAAACGTCACCCATTTCTTCTCTCCAGAGATGCTGCCTGTCCCGCTGAGTTACTCCAGCATTGTGTGTCTATCTTTTCTGCTAATTGGAGAAGCGGTTTTAAGATTTAGTAAAAGGAGATGCAGTTACATAATAATAACAGCATATGAATAATGCATAGGTCCAGAAGGAATTTTCTGTGCATAGTGTATTGAGTAAATGGAAAGTTAAATGTGCCCTTCTCTGCCTGAGACTGATATCATGCATTTCAACTGCTGCCTTTTATCAAAATAAAACCATGAAATCAGAGCAAAAGAACCAAATGTAGCCATTCAACCCCACAGGCATGTTCATAGGTTTTATCTGGCACTAAACGTTATTCCTTTAATCATGTATCTATCTGTACACTGTAAATGACCCAATTGCAATTGTGTCTTTCAGCTGACTGGAGAGCCCGCAACAAAAGCTTTTCACTGTTCCTCGGTCCACGTGAGCATAAACTAAACTAAGGTTCATACGTACATTAGTGATCTGAGCAGAATTAGGCCATTCGGCCCATCAAGTCTACTCCGCCATTCAATCATGGCTGATCTATCTCTCCCTCCTAACCCCTATCTCCTGCCTTCTCCCCATAACCCCTGACACCGTATCTCTCTCTCTCACAAATAGACTGATTCACAGCGACTCACGGAACAGCAGATGCTGGAATCTTGAACGAAACACAAAGTGCTGGAGGAGCTCAGTGGGTCAGGCAGCATCTGTGGAGGGAATGGACAGAGAACGCTTCAGGTCGATTTCTCTAAGTGTAAATTATCCCTAGTGTGTGTAGAATGGTGTACATGTGCGGGAATCACTGGTCGGCACGGTCTCGGTGGGCCGAATGGTCTCATAGAAACATAGAAACATAGAAACATAGAAATTAGGTGCAGGAGTAGGCCATTCGGCCCTTCGAGCCTGCACCGCCATCAATATGATCATGGCTGATCATCCAACTCAGTATCCCGTACCTGCCTTCTCTCCATACCCCCTGATCCCCTTAGCCACAAGGGCCACATCTAACTCCCTCTTAAATATAGCCAATGAACTGGCCTCAACTACCCTCTGTGGCAGAGAGTTCCAGAGATTCACCACTCTCTGCGTGAAAAAAGTTCTTCTCATCTCGGTTTTAAAGGATTTCCCCCTTTATCCTTAAGCTGTGACCCCTTGTCCTGGACTTCCCCAACATCGGGAACAATCTTCCTGCATCTAGCCTGTCCAACCCCTTAAGAATTTTGTAAGTTTCTATAAGATCCCCTCTCAATCTTCTAAATTCTAGAGAGTATAAACCGAGTCTATCCAGTCTTTCTTCATAAGACAGTCCTGACATCCCAGGAATCAGTCTGGTGAACCGTCTCTGCACTCCCTCTATGGCAATAATGTCCTTCCTCAGATTTGGAGACCAAAACTGTACGCAATACTCCAGGTGTGGTCTCACCAAGACCCTGTACAACTGCAGTAGAACCTCTCTGCTCCTATACTCAAATCCTTTTTTCTTGCCGCACTGTATCTCTAAACTAATCTAAACCATTATTTTCCACGTTCCATCGCCTACTGTTCATTGTTAGTTTACTTTTGTTTAGTTTAGAGATACAGCGCGGAAATAGGCCCTTCGGCCCAGCGAGTCAGCACCGACTAGTCATCCCCGCACATTAACACTATCCTACACACACTAGGGACTATTTACACCAAGCCAATTAACCTACAAATCAACTTGCACGACTTTGGAGTGCGGGAGGAAACCGAAGATCTCGGAGAAAACCCACGCAGGTCACAGGAGAGAACGTGCAAACTCAGTACAGACAGCACCCGTAGTCGGGATCGAACCCGGGTCTCCGGAGCTGCAAGCACTGCAAGGCAGCGACTCTACCGCTGCGCCACCGTGCCGCCGTTGCTAACTAGTTTTATGTTTCCCACATCTATCAACCCCACAAGGTATCGAACATTATGTCACACTGACTAGAAATTTATTGTCTCCTGATTTTTTTTCATTTCCTGGGTTCTAGGACACGGCTTTCAAAATTGACAATCAAATTAAGATCGAGTTCCACTGGTGGGATTTATTGCTGCTGGAATGTTCAGAGTTTAATCAATTTCATCGACACTAAGTAACATTTGACGGGTGTCAGGGGTTATGGGGAGAAGGCAGGAGAATAGGGTTAGGGGAGAGAGATAGATCAACCACGATTGAATGGCAGAGTGGGCCGAATGGCCTAATTCTACCCCTATCACTTATGACCTTATGATTTGCACACCTCCAGATTCAGGGACAGTTTCTTCCCAGCTGTTATCAGGCAACTGAATCATCCCACCACAACCAGAGAGCAGCGCTGAACTACTATCTACCTATTTGGTGACCCTCGGACTATCCTTGATCGGACTTTGCTGGCTTTACCTTGCACTAAACGTTATTCCTTTATCTTGAATCTGTGAACTGTGGACGGCTCGATTGTAATCACGTTTTGTCTTTCCGCTGACTGGATAGCATGTAACAAAAGCTTTTCACTGTACCTCGATACACGTGACAATGAACTAAACTGAAACTGATTGAAGTTAAATTACAAAGAGAAGAAAAACCCTGAGAACTGTTTGTGTCACCAAAAAGCATTTGACAGCCAACGGTGTAATTTTTGATGGGTAGATGTTGTTCTACACAAAGCGAGGTGGGTGCATGGAATGCTACCTGCCCTTTAAAGCCTTTCACTGTAAGGAAAATTCTTAAGGGGTTGGACAGGCTAGATGCAGGAAGATTGTTCCCGATGTTAGGGAAGTCCAGGACAAGGGGTCACAGCTTAAGGATAAAGGGGAAATCCTTTAAAACCGAGATGAGAAGAACTTTTTTCACACAGAGAGTGGTGAATCTCTGGAACTCTCTGCCACAGAGGGTAGTTGAGGCCAGTTCATTGGCTATATTTAAGAGGGAGTTAGATGTGGCCCTTGTGGCTAAGGGGATCAGGGGGTATGGAGAGAAGGCAGGTACGGGATACTGAGTTGGATGATCAGCCATGATCATATTGAATGGCGGTGCAGGCTCGAAGGGCCGAATGGCCTACTCCTGCACCTAATTTCTATGTTTCTATGTTTCTAAAGCGTTAACATCAGGAGCTCGCAGTCTCGGGTAAGAGACCGATGTCAGGAAGCTCCAAAAGCCACACGATGTTCGACTCGGCCCGACCCGGGGTCCGATCTCCCGGCGCGGGAGAGCTGTGATTCCCCCCGATGCAAGAGCTTGTTTGCCCCGTCGAGGTGACCCGCCACCGGCTACGGGAGTTAGATCGTCCCGTCAACGGAAGGTTAGAGGCCCCCGACCGCTGGAGGACAAAGAAAGGAGATTTAATTTATTTTCGCCTTCCATCACAGTGAGGAATGTGGAGGAGTCACTGTGGTGGATATTTATGTTAAAATGTATTTTGTGTGTTCTGTTGCTTTTTATTGGTGTGACTGTACGGCAAATGAAATTCCTCGTATATTGCATAAACATACTTGGCTAATAGATTGTTATGATTATTATTTCCTCTATCCAATCTTTCTCATCAATTTAACTAACCATTTAATTAGACAATTTCTATCAGCTTCTGCTGAACCTCCCGATAACAGTGGCCGATTATTAACCGAATGGTGTCAGATTAGGTAAAGGGGAGGTGCAACGAGACCTGGGTGTGCTTGTACATCAGTCGCTGAAAGTAAACAGCAGGCAGTGAAGAAAGCTAATGGCATGTTGGCCTTCATCGCAAGAGGATTTGAGTTTAGGAGCAAGGAGGTCCTACTGCAGTTGTACAGGGCCCTGGTGAGATCGCACCTGGAGTATTGTGTGCAATTTTGGTCTCCTAATTTGAGGAAGGACATTATTGCTATTGAGGGAGTGCAGCGTAGGTTCACCAGGTTAATTCCCGGGATGGCGGGACTGACATGATAAAAGGATGGGTCGACTGGGCTTGTATTCGCTGGAATTTAGAAGGATTTAGAAGAAACATATAACATTTTTAGAGGAGTGGACAGCGAAGATGCAGGAAAAATGTTCCCGGTGTTGGGGGAGTCCAGAACCAGGGGTCACACAGTTTAAGAATAAAGGGTAGGCCATTTAGGACTGAGATGAGGAAAAACTTTTTCACCCAGAGATCTGTGGAATTCTCTGCCACAGTAGGCAGTGGAGGTCAATTCACTGAATGTTTTCAAGAGAGAGTTAGGTTTAGCCCTTAGGGCTAAACAAATCAAGGGATATGCGGAGAAGGCAGGAACGGGGTACTAATTGGGGATGATCAGCCATGATCACATTGAATGACGGTGCTGGCTCCTGCGCCTATTGTCTATTGTCTTACTACGGGTGCTGTCTATGTATCTATGACTCACACTGCAAGGGACCTGGGTTCGATCCTGACCTCAGTTGCTGTCTGTGTGGTGTTTGCACGGTCTCACTGTTCGCAGGTTCCTCCGGTTTCCTCCCACATCCCACTGTTGCGTGAGTTTGCCCTCTGTAAATTGCCCCCCATGTGCAGGGAGTGGATGCGATAGTGGGGTAACATAGAACTAGTGTGAACTGGTGATCGATGGTCGGCATGGACTCGATGGGCTGAACGGCCTGTTTCCTTGCTGTATCCCTCAACTAAACTCAACTGATGCTGGAGTAACTCAGCGGGACGGGCAGCATCTCTGGAGAGAAGGAATGGGCGACGTTTCTGGTCGAGACCCTTCTTCAGACCGAGAGCGAGGGGGAGAGGGAGACCCAGAGGTAAGGAAGGGTAAGGGGTGGAAAGGAGACATCAAAAGAGATGATATCAAGGAAAATGTAGAATAGATCATTGTTAGCCAGGAGAAGGTGACATCGAAGCAAACAGAGATAAAATGTTAATCAGGGGAACAGTCTGGATATTTATGTGCAGGTAGGAACTGCAGATGCTGGTTTACACCGAAAATGCTGGAGTAACTCAGCGGGACAGGCAGCATCTCTGGAGAGAAGGAATGGATGACGTTTCGGGTCGAGACCTTTATTCAGACTGAGAGACAGGGGATTTACTCCAGCATTTTGTGTCTATCTTCGGTGTAAACCAGCATCTGCAGTTCTTTGCTACAAGTGGAGGTAGGACAGAAGGCACATAAACGCTGGCTGTGGTAAACAGGTTGTGAGTTGAGAGAAAGACAAATTGTAAACTTTCTATGGAAGAAATAGGAGCAGGGAGGATCTACTGCAGGTGTACAGGGTCTTGGTGAGACCACACCTGGAGTATTGCGTACAGTTTTGGTCTCCTAATCTGAGGAAACACATTCTTGCCATAGAGGGAGTACAGAGAAGGTTCACCAGACTGATTCCTGGGATGGCAGGACTTTCATACGAAGAAAGACTGGATAGACTCGGCTTGTACTCGCTAGAATTTAGAAGATTGAGGGGGGATCTTATAGAAACTTACAAAATTCTTAAGGGGTTGGACAGGCTAGATGCAGGAATATTGTTCCGGATGTTGGGGAAGTCCAGGACAAGGGGTCCCAGTTTAAGGATAAGGGGGAAACCTTTTAGGACCGAGATGAGGAAAACATTTTTCACACAGAGAGTGGTGAATCGGTGGAATTCTCTGCCACAGAAGGTAGTTGAGGCCAGTTATTTGGCTATATTTAAGAGGGAGTTAGATGTGGCTAAAGGGATCAGGGGGTATGGAGAGAAGGCAGGTACAGGATACTGAGTTGGATGATCAGCCATGATTATATTGAATGGCGGTGCAGGCTCGAAGGGCCGAATGGCCTACTCCTGCACCTATTTTCTATGTTTCTATGTTTCTATGTTTCTATGTAACGGGAGTGGCGGACGTCAGAGTGATGGAAGACAAAGGTGAATAGAAAATGAGACAAAATTGTCGTGTAACACGCAGGCGATTGGGACAGTGGGGGAAAGAAAACTCGAATGCCAAATAATTGGTAGTGGTGTCAGTGATACAGCTGAGCTAACGTCTTTATTTTGGGTAGGTTGCGTTTTAATAACGTCACGAACCTACGACTGATGAAAGTCTCGGATCAGCCTCAGTTTGCACAGATCACAAGGACGGCCTTTGGAAAGAAAAGGCAAGGCATCAAAAGACAAAGTTTGTGTGCCTGAAGTGCCTGCTTGGAGCATTGAGCTCAAAACCAAAACACCAGTTCAACAGTTCACCAGTTATAGGAGTAGAATTAGGCCATTCGGCCCATCGAGTCCACTCCGCCTGATCTCTCCCTCCTAATCCCATGCTCCTTCCTTCACCCCATAATCCTTCACGCCCGTTCCAATCAAGAATTTGTCCGCCTCTACCTTAAAAATATCTACTGACTTGGCTTCCACTGCCCTCTGTGGCAATGAGTTCCTCAGATAGGTATAGTGAAAAGCTTCTCTTACCTGCTATCCAGTCAGCGGAAAGACAAAACATGATTACAATCGAGCCGTCCGCAGTGCACAGATTCAAGATAAGGGAATAACGTTTAGTGCAAGGTAAAGCCAGTAAAGTCCGATCAAGGATAGTCCGAGGGTCACCAAAGAGGTAGATAGTAGTTCAGCACTGCTCTCTGGTTGTGGTAGGATGGTTCAGTTGCCTGATAACAGCTGGGAAGAAACTGTCCCTGAATCTGGAGGTGTGCAAATCATACGGTCATAAGTGATAGGAGTAGAATTAGGCCATTCGGCCCATCAGGTCTACTCCACCATTCAATCATGACTGATCTATCTCTCCCCCCCTAACCCCATTCCCCTGCCTTCTCCCCATAAACCCTGACACCCGTCAAATGTTACTTAGTGTCGATGAAATTGATTAAACTCTGCACATTCCAGCAGCAATAAATCCCACCAGAGGAACTCGATCTTAATTTCATTGTCAATTTTGAAAGCCGTGTCCTAGAACCCAGGAAATGAAAAAAAATCTGGAGACAATAAATTTCTAGTCAGTGTGACATAATGTTCGATACCTTGTGCGGTTGATAGATGTGGGAAACATAAAACTAGTTAACAACGGCGGCACGGTGGCGTAGCGGTAGAGTTGCTGCCTTACAGCGAATTGAGCGCCGGAGACCCGGGTTCGATCCCGACCACGGGTGCTGTCTGTACGGACTTGTGTGTGTGTCTTCGGCTGAAGCACAAACGTACAGCCAACCTGCTGAGTACTGATTCCAGCATCTTCAGGGTCAAGATCATAAGTGATAGGAGCAGAATTAGGCCATTTGTCCCATCAAGTCGATTCAATCATGGCCGATCTATCTTTCCCTCTCAACCCCATTCTCCTGCCTTCTCCCCATTATTTAATTGTGTCTATTAAAGAAATATTTATATAATTCATTAGTAGTTGAACGGGGACACAACCTGCGATGGTATGTTAGCCTTCCAAAGAAGTAGAAGAACAGTTGGCTTGAACACTCTTGACTTGACATTGAATTAAACACACAAATGGAGACACAATTGTGCGAGGCACTCTGCTCCTTCTAATACTCCCTCAAGGAGAGACACGACATTTAAAGACGTAAGAAAAGTGCTTTACCTAAGTTACGTCCTGGGTTCTAAGGACACGGCTTTCAAAATTGACAATCAAATTAAGATCCAGTTCCTCTGGTGGGATTTATTGCTGCTGGAATGTTCAGAGTTTAATCAATTTCATCGACACTAAGTAACATTTGACGGGTGTCAGGGTTTATGGGGAGAAGGCAGGAGAATAATAATATGTGTGTTATGATTGTGTTTATAATTTGTTTGGTTGTTTTGTTGTTCCGCGAGCATTGCCACTTTCATTTCACTGCACATCTCGTATGTGTATGTGACAAATAAACTTGACTTGACTTGACTTGACTTGACATTTGCTCCTTTTTGTTCCTTCACTGAAAATTTTCCATTAAGATCTGACTAATCTTCAACATTTCACTTCTGGCACTCAGGCCAAACCCACGGTAGACTCACGAGTCACTACGGTAAACGCACGGGCCGCTACATTCTTACAACGAGTTTAAAAGTTTCAAATTGTTCCTTCCAGAGTAAATTTGACTCGTGCAAATCTTTCAACATGTTGAACATTTTTCACGAGTTAACAAGTTTCCCGAGTACCTGCCGTTAGAGTTACCAGTCGCTAAGTTACGTCCACGAGTTCTGACGTTCCCGCTACGTTAATTCCACGTGATTACCACGAGTTTGATATGTTTTTAACTCGGGATCGCTCGTGGGTGGACTTGCACCGTGAGACAGGGCCATTAGATGGTGCTCTTACAGATAGTGGAGTCAGGGGATATGGGGAGAAGGCAGGAACGGGGTACTGATTGTGGATGATCAGCCATTATCACATTGAATGGCGGTGCTGGCTCAAAGGGCAGAATGGCCTACTCCTGCACCTATTGTTTATTGTCTATTGTCAGTCTCACCCTGGCCACTCCCTCTGCTCCCCTCTCCCACCACCAAACTCCACCAGCTTGGCCTCAGCTCGCCGATATGCGATTGGATCCTGAACTTTCTGACGGAGCGACCGCAGGCAGTGAGACTGGGCCCGCACCTGTCCTCCACTATCACCCTGAGCACCAGCACACCACAGGGCTGTGTACTAAGCTCCAGGCTCTACTCCCTCTTCACTCACGACTGTGTTCCTGCATTCGACACCAACACCATCGTGAAGTTTGCAGACGACACAACAGTGATCGGGCTGATCACCAACGGTGATGATACAAAATACAGGGCGGAGGTGCAGAACCTGGCGGACTGGTGCACACGTAACAACTTGTCACTAAACACCTCCAAGACCAAGGAGCTGATTATTGACTTCAGGAGGTCCCATAATGGAGAATACGCCCCAATCTCCATTTACGGGGAAAGTGTGGAGAGAGTGTCCAGCTTTAAGTTTCTGGGCACTCACATTTCAGAGGACCTCACATGGTCCACCAACACCGCTGCGCTGGTCAAGAAGGCACAGCAACGACTGTTCTTCCTGAGGACATTAAAAAAGACTGGTCTGCCCCAACAGCTGCTGACAACGTTCTACCGCTGCACCACAGAGAGCATATTAACGTATGGCATCTCTGTGTGGTATCTCAGCTGCATGGAGGCGGAGAGGAGAGCTCTTCAGCGCATCGTCCACAGAGCGCAGAGGATCATTGGGACAGAGCTACCAGCCTTGGAGGGCATCTACCACACACGGTGCCTCAGGAAGGCCGTCAGCATCCATAAAGACTCATCACACCCCTGTAACGGACTGTTTGAACTACTTCCCTCCGGCAGACGTTACAAGGCCTTCTACGCCCGAACCTCCAGACTCAGAAACAGCTTTATTCCAAGAGCTATAGCGGCTCTGAACCGGCCCTGCTGAGTGCCCCCCACCCCCCCTGGACTGTCTCCCTCGGATGGTCACGACACACAGATTATTTATTTATTTTACTTTTCTTTTTCATCGGTTGGAGCTGCATACTAAATCTCGTTGCACTGACGTGCAATGACAATAAAATATATTATTATTATTATTATTATTATTATTATTATTATTATTATTATTATTATTATTATTATTATTATTATTATTATTATTATTATCCTACCACAACCAGAGAACTGTGAAAACACACACACCTCCAGATTCAGGGACAGTTTCTTCCCAACTGTTATCAGGCAACTGAATCAGCCTACCACAACCGGAGCGCAGTGCTGAACTACTATCTACCTCTTTGGTGACCCTCGGACTATCTTTGATCGGACTTTGTTGGCTTTACCTTGCACTGAACGTTATTCCCTTTATCCTGTATCTGTACACCGCGGACGGCTCAATTGTAATCATATCTGTCTCAACGCTGACTGGATAGCACGCAACAACAGCTTTTCACCGTACCTCTGTACACGTGACAATAAACTAGACTGAGACTGAAACTGAATGCAAGATTCAAGATTCAAGAGTCAAGAAAGTTTATTGTCATGTGTCCCAGATAGGCCAATGAAATTCTTGCTTTGCTTCTGCACAACAGAATATAGAAGGCAAGAATACAGAACAGATCAGTGTGTCCATATACCATTGTATAAATATATACACACATGAATAAATAAAACAGATAAAGTGCAAATAAACAGGTAATGGGGTATTAATGTTCAGAGTTTCGTTTGAGGAGTTCAATAGCCGGATGGCTGTGGGGAAGTAGCTGTTTCTGAACCTGGACGTTGCAGTCTTCAGGCTCCTGTACAAGAAGCCAAAATGGAAGAATATATATTTAAAACTAACATCAATTAACATCTACGATAGCCGCTCTGAGACTGCAATGTTCACCCATTTTAAATTAGTTATTTGTGTTTAATGTCATCTTCAGCCTCTCTAAAGGTTGCTAACTCAATTATGTGTCGAGATACCTTCAATAACATTAGTGTTTCTGCAGCAGAGATAACTATGTGGAATTCAATGCCTCTGTTCCAGTTATTCTCCAGCACATTTGTAACTAATCTCCAATATTTTTGTTCGAGGCACTGCATTAGTTCTGCTCTCTTGATATTATGTCTCTACTGAGATTATCCCTGCGTTTATTCTTAGTGGCTTGCTCCATATCTCTAGATTTGGAGAGAGGGACCTGCCAGACCTTTCGAATACTGATTGTTTAGTTTAGTTTAGTTTATAACCAATAGACAATAGACAATAGGTGCAGGAGTAGGCCATTCGGCCCTTCGATCCAGCACCGCCATTCAACATTATCATGGCTGATCATCCACAATCATTACCCCGTTCCTGCCTTCTCCCCATATCCTTTGACTCCACTATCATTAAGAGATCTACCTAACACTCTCTTGAAAGCATCCAGGGAACCGGCCTCCACCGCCCTCTGAGGCAGAGAATTCCACAGGTTCACAACTCTCTGTGTGAAGAAGATTTTCCTCATCTCCATTCTAAATGGCCTACCCTTTATTCTTAAACTGTGGGCCCATTGTTCTGGACTCTTCCAACATCAGGAACATGTTTCCTGCCTCTAGCGTGTCCAATCCCTTAATAATCTTACGCATTTCAATAAGATATCCTCTCATCCTTCTAAATTCCAGTGTATACAAGCCCAGTCGCTCCATTCTCTCAGCATATGACATTCCCGCCATCCCGGGAATTAACCTGGTGAACCTACGCTGCACTCCCTCAATAGCAAGAATGTCCCTCCTCAAAGTTGGAGACCAAAACTGCAAGTTTAGTTTAGTTCAGAGCTACAGCGCGGAAACAGGCCCTTCGGCCCACCGAGTCCGTGCCCACCAGCGATCGCCCCGTACACCAGCGCTATCCTGCACATCCTGGGACAATTTACAATTTTCTCCAAAGCCAATTAACCTATAAACCTGCATCTGTAGTCAGAGGGTGGGTGAATCTGTGGAATTCATTACTACGTGAGGCTGTGGAGGTCAAGTCAATGGATATTTTTTAAGGCAGATATAGATTCTTGATTAGTGCAGGTGTCAGGGGTTGTGGGGAGAAGGCAGGAGAATGGGGTTAGGAGGGAGAGATGGATCAGCCATGATTGATTGGCGGAGTAGACTTAATGGGCCGAATGGCATAATTCTGCTGCTGTCACTTGTGTCCTTATGATAACCAAACGCAATGCTCCAAGTGCGGCCTTGCCATCGTCTTATACGACTGCAACGTATACCTTGCATCCGGCGGTCTGGCTCGAATGCCCTCACTAGTTAACTTGGCAAAGTAGCGCTGGCAGGGTAAAATTACTTTGCTTTACCTTGGCAGTACAGGGATTAATTATGTTTTCCGCCCACCAGACACTACCCACACACACTGGTGAATCAGCAGCATAGAGGCGCGCGGAGAACACTGTAACCTTTTCATTTGGAAAACATCAAACTCGATAGCATTGAAATCAATGCCAGAAAGCAGAAGCAGTTCTCCAGGGATAACAATTTAAATGAGACTGAGCATCAAATATACTTAGTGAGAGAATCACTCGTTGACTTTGTGTTTTAGTTTTGTTTATTGTCACGTGCACCGAGGTACAGTGAAAAGCTTTTGCTGCGTGCTAACCAGTCAGTGGAAAGACCTGATAACAATCAAGCCATTCACAAGGGTATAGATACATGATAAGGGAATAATGTTTAGTGCAAGGTAACGCCAGTAAAGTCTGATCAAGGATAGCCCGAGGGTCTCCAAAGAGGCAGATACTGTAGTAGTTCAGCACTGCTCTCTGGTTGTGGTAGGATGATTCAGTCGCCTGATAACAGCTGGGAAGAAACTGTCCCTGAATCTGGAGGTGTGTGCGTTTTCACACTTCTGCGCCTTTTGCCCGATGGGAGAGGGGAGAAGAGGGAGTGACCGGGGTGAGACTGGTCCTTGATGATGCTGCTGGCCTTGCCGAGGCAGCGTGAGGTGTAGATGGAGTCAATGGAAGGGAGGTTGGTTTGTGTGATGGTCTGGGCTGTGTCCACAAATCTGAAGGAGAGTCTGAAAGAAGGGTCTCGACCTGAAACGTCAACCGTTCCTGCTCTCCAGAGATGCTGCCTGTCCCGCTGAGTTACTCCAGCATTTTGTGTCTACCTTCTCTGCAGTTTCTCGGGGTCTTGGATGGAGCTGTTCCCAAACCGTGCGGTGAATTGGTTTGACGCGTGACTGCCATTGTCCCTTCCTCTCCTGCAGTGTTACCGAGAAATGTTACGGGTGTCAGAGGTTGTGGGGAGAAGGCAGGAGATTGGGGTTAGGAGGGAGAGATAGATCAGCCATGATTTAATGCGCGGGAAGAAACTGCAGATGCTGGTTGAAACCAACGATCTGGAGTGACTCAGCGAGACAGGCAGCATCTCTTGGTAACATAGAAACCAAGAAAATAGGTGCAGGAGGAGGCCATTCGGCCCTTCGAACCAGCACCGCCATTCATTGTGATCATGGCTGATCGTCCCCTATCAATAACCCGTGCCTGCCCTCTCCCCATACCCCTTGACTTCACTAGCCCCTAGAGCTCTATCTAACCCTCTCTTAAATCCATCCAGTGATTTGGCCTCCACTGCCCTCTGTGGCAGGGAATTCCATAAAATCACAACTCTCTGGGTGAAAAGGTTTTTTCTCACCTCAGTATTAAATGACCTCCACTTTATTCTTTTTTTTTTTTTTAATAATAATAATCTTTTTATTAGAGGCAGGTACATATCATGCTCAGCTTTTCCCACTGAGAGTAGGGAAGATTCAAACAAGGGAACATGACTTGAGAATTAAGGGACTGAAGTTTAGGGGTAACATGAGGGGGAACTTCTTTACTCAGAGAGTGGTAGCTGTGTGGAATGAGCTTCCAGTGAAGGTGGTGGAGGCAGGTTCGTTTTTATCATTTAAAAACAAATTGGATAGTTATATGGATGGGAAGGGAATGGAGGGTTATGGTCTGAGCGCAGGTAGATGGGACTAGGGGAGATTATGTGTTCGGCACGGACTAGAAGGGTCGAGATGGCCTGTTTCCGTGCTGTAATTGTTATATGGTTATCATATAAAAAAAATTCATGCATATCATTCCTACAATACTGATATTCTCAATTGATATTAACTCTGCTTCTAGTATTTTGACCTCCCCTATATTCTAAGAAGGTTTCGGGTCGAAACCCTTCGTCAGACCCGGTTGGGGTCCGTTGCAGGTGTGGGTGAGTGAGGCCCGGAGCTGCGGAGACGATGCCGGCGCATCGCATCGCAGCCAGTGTAGAACGCTGGGGGGCACGGAAGGAGAACTGTTGCGAAAAGCGGCAGATCAACTGTCGGTCCGGGTTTGGGTCCGACCTTGGAGGTCTGGAACCGGAACTGGAATCTGAAGAAGGTTCTTGACCCCAAAACCGCGCCCATTCTTTCTCTCCCTAGAGATGCTGCCTGCTCCGCTTAGTTACTCCAGCATTTTGTGTCTATCCATGATTGAATGGCAACGTAGGCTTGATGGGCCGAATGGCCTAATTCTGCTCCTATCACTTATGAACGTGAACTTGTGTGAATAAAAAAATCTACTGTACCAGCCTTTAAGCGATCAAACTTGCAAAGTACCATTTCGCACCGAAAAAACAAATGTTTAGACAATTTAATTTTTCCTACAACATGGAACCATTTATCTCAGTGGAGACACACTAATTCTGTCAGTATTTACAATGGGTATCATTATTTCCTTGAGATGTTTTGTGCTCCTGCATAAGATACTCAAAGGCACTCGGTAAAATGTAATCATCTATTTATTTTAAGGCTAAATTGGAAGGAAAATCTAACGAAACTGACACAGCGCAAAAGCAATCAATGTATTTCAGCTGTTCTTTAAAGATCACTGCATCCAAAGTAACCATAACAACAGACCTGTATCATTCCCGTAACCTTGCCTCTAGTTCCAGCCAATGTTCTGTCTCTCTCTCACAGTCTGAATAGCAACCGAGGCACCTCATTGCCAGAAAGGTTAAACACATTGGATGAATTGCCAAAGATAGATACAAAATGCTGGAGTCATTCAACGGGGCAGGCAGCAGCATATCTGGAGAGAAGGAATAGGTGACGTTTCGGGTGGAGACCCTCATTCAGACTGAGAGTCAGGAGAGGGGGAAACGAGAGAAATAGACGGTGATGCAGAGAGGAAAAGAACAAATGAATGAAAGATATGCATAAAAGTAACGATGATAAAGGAAACAGGCCATTGCGTGTTGCGTTGTTTGAATACCTAAAGGGGCAGCTCCTTGCCTTCTGGCTGCATTTTTCACCCACCATCCTCATCTTTGGACACCCTGTGAGTAGGGGAGAGGGTAGGGCTGAAGGTGTCCTGGTTGGGTTGCTCCTGAGCCGGGCCATCCGCGAGTCAAAGCGCCAGGCGGTGGAGGGCTCTACCCGACCCGGCTGCCTGCCCCTTTTCCGGGGATACGTCCGTGCCCGGGTGCAGATAATATTGTATAGTATAGTATATCTTTATTGTCATTCCCTGAGTACTCACATACCCAGAGGAAACAAAAAAACGTTGCTCAACCAGTGTCCATTCAGTGTGCATTAAAAATAAATAGAAATAAAAATACATATATCATGAACAAATTAAATTAAACGCTCTACTCTCTACTAAACATCAACAGGCGTTCCGATCGGCAGCGGCACGACAGTGGCTCTGCTGCAGTGTGTCCAGGTTGGTGGTTGGTGCGCGATACTTTGGCAGGGGGCAAAGTCCGTTTATCAGTCTTATAGCCTGTGGGAAGAAGCTGAGGAGCATCCTGCTGGTTTTGCAGCTAATGCTCCTGTACCTCTTCCCAGATGGCAGGATGGAGAATATGTGATGCGATGGGTGGTAGGGGTCTTTGATGATGGAGATGGCTCTGCTGATACATCTCTTCCTGTATATGTCCAGCAGGAAAGGGAGTGGAGCACCAATAATCCTGCTGGCGGTCTTCACAATCCTGTCTAGTTGGTGCCGTTCGTACGCCTTGCAGCTCCCGAACCAGGAAGTGACGCCGTAGGTTAGTGTGCTCTCGACAGTCCCCCTATAAAAAGTTTGTAGGTGTGTAGTGGGGAGACCTGCTTTACGTAGAAAGGGAATACGCCCTGTCTACGGGAACCCTGAGGGAGTTCCGCGACCGCTGGGCACCGAGGGCGGTTGAATGTATCCTGGACAAGGATTGCAATATAGTTGTTTAGCAGTTGCTTAGCATATTTGTTTGTCTTGTATTATGGTGGTGTTTTGTTTTATTGTATTGTAAATACTATTTTAATATTTGAATAAATATTTTTGATTAAAAAATTTAAAAAATTTAAAAAATTGTGTGCTGTGTGCTAGGTGAAAACTGGTTACAGACAATGAGACTCAACAATGAGTCTAAAGAAGGGTCTCGGCCCGAAACGTCACCCATTCCTTCGCTCCATAGATGCTGCCTCACCCGCTGAGTTTCTCCAGCATTTTTGTCTACCTATGAGACTCAACAAGACGACTTTGAAGCTGGTGCGACGGAGGAGGGGGAGGGATGGAGAGAGAGGGGATGCAGGTTAGAGAAATCAATATTGAATTGCCCAAGTGTTTGTAAACTCTCAGTCTCAATCTGGAACGGAATTGAATATTTTAATGTCACATGCGACAAGGCACAGTGGAATTCTTAGCTTGCGTTGCCAATGTATACAAAATAGCGGGAACCTGTGGAGCTGGCAAAGTTACAATGAACGCCTGCTTTGTTTTCCACTGGGTTCGATCCCGACTACGGGCGCTGTCTGTACAGAGTTTGTATGCAACTATACATCAGACGGTGCAACTCCAGAGCCAACAAGATCACGGGGGACCCCTTCCACCCCAGCAACGGACTGTTCCAGCTGCTACGGTCAGGCAAACGCCTCCGTTGCCACGCTGTGAGAACGGAGAGGATTAGAAGGAGTTTCCTCCCCGAGGCCATTAGGACTGTAAACTCCTATCTCAACAGGGACTAACTTTACTGAACCAATTTACTGTTGTGTGGTGTCTTTTTTAAATTGCTGGTTTTAGTCCTCCCACAAATATGTAAATATGTGATTCTGTTCCATTCTGTTTTGTAGGGGGGTTTTTGCACAAGTCCGCGAGCATTGCCACTTTTCATTTCACTGCACATCTTGTATGTGTATGTGACGAATAAACTTGTACGTTCTCCCCGTGACCTGCGTCGGTTTTCTCCCAGATCTCCGCTTCCCTCCCACACTCCAAAGACGTACAGGTTTGTAGGCTAATTGGCTTGGTGTAATTGTAAATAATGTGTAGGATAGTGTTAATGGGCGGGGATCGCTTGCTGAAATCCCCCCCCCTGATTTCTAACACATACGGTTTACTCTTTCACCTCATTTCCTCCCCTATAATGTGAGCCATCCATCAACATATATTAGTCAGATAGATCTTTCATTAACTGTTATTGCAGTTTAAGTGGGCTCTCTATTTGTCTCCTTTGTTGCTGTGACCCTTTTGTTAATTGTCATTACATCAATCCCAATATAGTTTAGCTTAGTTTATAGATACAGCGCGGAAACAGGTTCTTCGGCCCACCGAGTCTGCACCGACCACTGATCCCCACACATTAACACTACCCTACACACACTAGGGACAATTTACATTTATACCAAGCCAATTAAACCTACAAACCTGAACGTCTTTGGAGTGTGGGAGGAAACCGGAGCACCTGGAGAAAACCCACGCAGGTCACGGGGAGAACGTACAGATACTACCCTAAACACATAGGAGAAGTGGCGGCGCTGCCTTGCAGTTGCGGCTCGCCTGCAGTCCGTTTGTCCTTTCCGTTTTTTGTTTTCTCTTGTCCCGTTTTTACGGTTTATTTAGTTGTGTATGTGTGCGAGGGGGGGTGGGTGTAACATGTTTTTTGACTCTTCCTTCGGGGGGGGATGCGACCTTTCCTGCCCTATCCCCCGTCTACACGTCCGTCTGCGCTGAGGCCTATCGCGGAGCTGGCGGCCTCCAACTGCGACCGACCTCGAGGCTGCGGAGGCAGAGCCAGGACTTACCAACGCGAGGCTAGCCGACTTCGGGGCTGTGGTTGCGGTGCGACCCAACTTTGGAGCCTCGGAGTCTCGGCCGCGGGTCAGTGGACGACATCTTCGGGAGCTCGAGTTCTGTTTCCGCAGCTCCCGAATGCGTCCGCTGGACTGGAGGGCGGCAGCTTCGGCAGCTTCGACCGCCCCGGGCCGCGGGGTTTGAACCGGCCCGTTTGTGGAGCACGGATTCAGCCGCGGGACTTACCTACAATCACCCGGCGGGGTCACAACATTATGAAGAAAGACTGGATAGATTTGGTTTATACTCTCTAGAATTTAGGAGATTGAGAGGGGATCTTATAGAAACTTACAAAATTCTTAAGGGGTTGGACAGGCTAGATGCAGGAAGATTGTTCCCGATGTTGGGGAAGTCCAGGACAAGGGGTCACAGCTTAAGGATATGGGGGAAATCCTTTAAAACCGAGATGAGAAGAACTTTTTTCACACAGAGAGTGGTGAATCTCTGGAACTCTCTGCCACAGAAGGTAGTTGAGGCCAGTTCATTGGCTATATTTAAGAGGGAGTTAGATGTGGCCCCTGTGGCTAAGGGGATCAGGGGGTATGGAGAGAAGGCAGGTACGGGATACTGAGTTGGATGATCAGCCATGATCATATTGAATGGCGGTGCAGGCTCGAAGGGCCGAATGGCCTACTCCTGCACCTAATTTCTATGTTTCTATGTTTCTATCAGAGGCTTGGATTGCCTCAGCGCAGAGGGAGAGCAAGGAGGGAAGAGTCAATGACTTTCGGACTTTAAACTGTGTTGAGTGTTTGTTATTTATTCTAGGTTATGACTGCAGGCTAAACCATTTTGATGCACTGAAAAGTACAATGACAATAAATTGAATCAAATAAAATAAAACAACTTACATTTGCACTAAGCTAATTAATCTACAAACCTGTACGCCTTTAGAGTGTGGGAGGAAACCGAAGATCTCGGGGGAAACCCGCGCAGGTCACGGGGAGAAGGTACAAACTCCGTACAGACAGCGCCCGTAGTCGGGATTGAACCCGGGTCTCTGGCGCTATGAGGCAGCAACTCTACCGTTCTACCATGGCTCCGCCTCCCCTATCTTCATGCTTTCTTTTCTATATACGTTCCATTCTCCAGTGTGGAATACCCAGTGCTGTTTCGATAATCTCTCCTTTGGCCAGTCCCTCCGAACACAATACTGTCCACAGCTGTGTATGAAGGAACTGCAGATGCTGGTTTACCCCAAAGAAAAACACAAAGTGCTGGAGCAACTCAGCGGGTCAGGCAGCATCTGTGGTGAAAAGGAATAGGTGACGTTTCCGATCGGGCCAGTTCAGTTCAGTTCAGTGTAGTTTATTGTCACGTGTGCCGAGGTACAGTAAAAAGCTTTTGTAGCGCGCTAACCAGTCAGCGGAAAGACAACACATGATTACAATCGAATCATCCACAGTGATACATGATAGGGGGATAACGTTTAGTAAGGGCTCGTTCTTCAGGTCCGACCCAAACTGTCTCCAGCTCCCCTGTTTTATTAAAAGATTCTCTCTTTATTGCTGTCTGGACTGACACTGCTACCCTGTGCCCCTGTGGGGGGCGGCACGGTGGCGCAGCAGTAGAGTTGCTGCCTTACAGCGCCAGACACCCGGGTTCGATCCTGACCTCAGGTGCTGTCCGTATGGATTGTCCATTCTCTCGGTGACCGGTGTGGGTTTTCTCTGGGTGTTCAGGTTTCCTCCCACATTCCAAAGACGTGCAGGTTTGTAGGTTAATTTGGCTTTGGTATAGAATAAAAATTGTCCCTTGTGTGTTTACTTTGGTTTAGTTTAGAGATACAGCGCGGGAGCAGGCTAGTCAGCCACCGGGTCCGCGCCGACCAGCGATCCCCGCACATCAACACCATCCTACACCCACTAGGGACAACTTTTACATTTACACCAAGCCAATTAACCTACAAACCTGCACGTCTTTGGAGTGTGGGAGGAAACAGAAGATCTCGGAGAAAACCCACGCAGGTCACGGGGAGAACGTACAAATTCCGTACAGACAGCGCCCGTAGTCGGGATCGAACCCGGGTCTCCGGTGCTGCATTCGCTGTAAGGCAGCAACTCTATCGCTGGGTACTTATTCTTATTCAATACGAACATTAATCCTGAAAGTTGGAATAATAACATTTTACAGTGAAAACCTTTGTTTGGCAATCAAGCACAGTCAAGTGAAACTCAAGTCCAATATGTAGAGCAAAGGGGAAGTTATAGAGTGCAGAGTGAAGTTCTCAGCATTGTAGCGCACCAGTTCCAGAGGCAAAGTCCAATGTCCGCAACGGGGTAGAGGTGAATCGGACAGTATCCAAGCTTATGGAAGGGCCGTTCAGAAGCCTGATAACAGAGGGGAAGAAGCTGCGTGGAAAGTAAGTACGTTTATTGTCCAAGTATTCACATACAAGGAATTTGCCTTGGTGCTCTGCCCACAAGTAACAACATGACATACAGTGGCAGTTACGAATGACTCAGAAAACACTAAACATTAATAATAATAAAACATTAATGATAAAACACCATTAATGATTACACCATTAATGAAACATTCATGATAAAACACCAACTGCAGATGCTGGTTTACACCAAAGATAAACGAGTTGCGGGGTTGAAGAGCTCCTGGAGCGGGGCCTTACAGCACCGCCCCGCGCGGCTTGGAATGGCCGCGGGACTGTGCGAGCGCACGCCGGGGGCTCTAACATCAAGACCCGGTGTGCGACCTTGCATCACCCGGCGTGGCTTTAATGGCCGCGGGACAATCGCCATCGCCAGCCGGGGGCTTTGACTTTGACTCTGACATCGGGGGGGTGGGGGATTTTGGGGGGAGTGCAGTGGAGAGATAAGTTTTTTTGGCCTTCCATGGCTGCAGAAACGTCATTTCGTTTGGACCTCAAGGGGTCCAAATGACAAATAAATTGTATCTATCTTATCTTATCTTGTATCTTGTATCTTGTAAACACAAAATGCTGGAGTAACTCAGTGGGACAGGCACCACCTGAGTCTGGTGGCACGCGCTTTCCAGCTTCTGTACCTTCTACATCTCAGGTGAGTGCTGCACTCCTGTAACTTTTTGCCTGGATTACTTGCTGAGAGATTTTCGGATTTTCAACTGAACTCACAACATCCTGGGTAGACAAAAGTGCTGGAGAAACTCAGCGGGTGCAGCAGCATCTATGGAGCGAAGGAAATAGGCAACGTTTCCAGCCGAAACCTATCTTCAGACCCTCCGCTTCCAAGGCTGACATCTTCGGCTAGGTTCTTGAATTTCACTTCAGTTCGTTTTTTCGTTTTGATTTTTAGAGATACAGCACGGAAACAGGGCCCTTCGGTCCCACCGAGTCCACGCCGACCAGCGATCCCCGCACACCCGGAGAAAACCCACGCAGGTCACGGGGAGGACGTGCAAACTCCATAAAGACAGCATATAATGCGGGTGCTTTGCCAGACGTAATGGTACTGCCAACTGTGTAACTCTCTCCGGTTTCAGATGAGTTCATGAACAAAACAAAATCCATCATGTTGGCACGGGGTGCTGCGTAGAAGTGGATCAATAAGTCGATCGAATCAATGAATTAATGGGCGCATCTTCAGAAAAAAATGCCAACTGCTCGGCATTAGTAATAAATCCAGGGCTCAGCGCTGAGTCAGAGGATGTATCACCCAGCAGAAGTCTCATTGATTTCCTATAGAGCTGCATTTGAGCAGAACCCTAGTGAGATCAGACCTATATGCCATAGACATGACCATAAATTACTGTGCAACCAAGTCTCTTAACTCAATATTCAAGAGCAGGCTCTGGGAAAACCATTAATGCCCCGATATGGAGAAATGCCCTGATGTGGAGGGAGCCGATAAGGGGTGGTGTAACCATGTGGGGGGGGGGGGAGGGGGGGGGAGGGGGGGGGGGGGGGGGGGGGGGGAGGGGGGGGGGGGGGGGGGGGGAGAGGGAGGGGGGGTGGAACAAACGAGCACCAGAAGGCTGTGGTGGGCAAGTCAATGGATACTTTTAAAGCAGAGATAGATAGATTCTTGATTCTTGAGGAGAAGGCAGGAACGGGGTACTGATTGGGGATGATCAGCCATGATCACATTGAATGGCGGTGCTGACTGGAAGGGTCAAATGGCCTGTTCCTGCACCTATTGTCTAGTGTCTATCGATTAGTACGGGTGGCAGGGGTTGTGGGGAGAGGGCAGGAGAATGGGGCTGGGAGGGAGAGATACTGTAGATAAGCCACGATTGAATGGTGGAGTAGACTTGATAGGCCGAATGGCCTAATTCTGCTCCTATCACATATGACATGACCTTATGAGGACCTGGTGCGGGATACTTTGTCGGCCCCCTTGGTGTGGTGACTCTTTGTATACCTTGGATATACACAACAAACAACCTCACTGTGACTCCTCACATATTCCAATAAAGTGATCATTCCTTCATTCATTCATTTATTTATTCAAGCGCCAGAGACCCGGGTTCGATCCTGACCTCGGGTTGTGTGTGTGTGTGTGTGCGTGTGCGTGTGCGTGTGGGTGCGTGCGTGCGCGCGTGCGTGTGTGTGTGTGTGTGTGTGTGTGTGTGTGTGTGTGTGGAGTTCTCCCTGTGACCCCAAGTGGGTTTTCTCCGGGCGCTCCGGTTTCCTCCCACATCGCAATGACGTGATGTACTCAAAAATTGCAGTATGTATGCGAAACTCGAACAACATAGGACGCGTTCTGGGGGTCCTTGTACATCAGTCTATGAAAGTAAGCATGCAGGTACAGCAGGCAGTGAAGAAACCGAATGGCCTACTCCTGCACCTATTGTCTATTGTCTATTGTCTCTTGTCATAGAACGAGCGTGAATGGGTGCGTGTCGGTCGACACGGACTCGGTGGGACGAAGGACCTGTTCTCTTTTCGTGCAGAGATACAGCGTGGAAACAGGCCCTTCAGCCAACTGAACCCACACTGACCAGCGATCACCCGTTCACACCAGTTCCATGTTATCCAGTTTTGTCATCAATAATCAGCAAAACATGAAAATGGAATTTGCTCCCTTTGACTGATATACTTTGAAACATTTACTGTGAGCCTCATCCAATCCTTCATATAACCTAATCTGACAGCTATATTTGTCCAACCTTCCAGGAAATAAATCTGCTTGGACCATTTTCCTTGGCTGGTTGATTGAATTGAATTGAATTGACAGGGACAGCATGGAAACATTCCCTTCGGCCCACCCACTCCATGCTGGCCATCAATCACCCATCCACACTAGTTCTAAGTTATTCCACGCTCTCATCCATTTAATAGGAATCTGAGGAGTAACAATAGACAATAGACAACAGACAACAGATGCAGGAGTAGGCCATTCGGCCCTTCGAGCCAGCACCGCCATTCATTGTGATCATCCACAACCAGTACCCCGTTCCTGCCTTCTCCCCATATCCCCTGACTCCGCTGTTTTTAAGAGCCCTATCTAGCTCTTTCTTGAAAGTATCCAGAGAACCGGCCTCCACCGCCCTCTGAGGCAGAGAATTCCACAGACTTTTTCACACAAAGGGTGGTGGGTGTATGGAACGAGCTGCCGGAGGAGGTGGTTGAGGCTGGGACAACATCTGCGGAGGGAATGGGCAGGCGATGTTTCGGGTCGGGACCCCTTTTCGGAATTTAAAACAAAAGTGGACAGTAAGTGCTGGAGGAACTCAGCGGGTCAGGCAGCATCTGTGGAGGACATGAATGAGTGATGTTTGGGGTCGGGATCCTTTTTCAGCATCCCGACCCAAAACCTCATCTTTCTGTGCTCCAGAGTTGCTGCCTGGCCTGCAGAGTTACTCAACAAAGAGTCTGAAGAAGGGTTCCTACCCAAAACGTCACCCGTGCATGTTCTACATAGATGCTGCCTGACATTCTGAGTTACTCCAGCACTTTGTGTCTTGTTTTGGTAAGCCAGCATCTGCAGTTCCTTTACTCTACCTACATTTTGGGCGGCGTGTGTCTGGAACAAACTGCTGAGGAAGTAGTTGAGGCTGAGACTATCCCAATGTTTAAGAAACAGTTAAACAGCCACGTGGATAGGACAAGTTTGGATGGATATTGGCCAAACGCAGGCAGGTGGGACTAGTGTAGCTGGGACAAGCTGCCGGTGTGGGTAAGTTGGGCCGAAGGGCCTGTTTCCACTCCGAAGCACTCTATGACTCTATGCAAAAATGAAATAACTTTTCAAAATGCCTGAAAAAAAAATCGCCCAGGAGCTTCCAGTTTGGAACAGTTGTACGTAATACTTTTTACTTCATTTTGCATGCGATTTTAATAGGTTTTCATAAATATTCAACAACTTGCTGAGGACGATGCATTTGGTCACCCCTGCCAGCGTTATTCCTAGCGCAGGGAGGTCTTTATGAGATTTCACGGGCGCTCGTCATTTCTATACGAGCTGGAGGCTACGCCAGGATGGTGTGATACGGACCATTTTTTTTAACAATAGCCAAAGGCAGGAGAATTATCCAGCTCTTAGTTCTTTAACACGGTGATTTCAGTCCTGCCTGTGGCCCCCTTCAACATGTCCAATATGAGATCAAAATCCAAGGGGGATTGCAGTTAATCAGACAGGAGCCTGCTCTAAACAGGCAGTTCTTCTATATATCATTAGTTAGATGGATCATAATTCTCTTGGGTTCATTCATTTTTCTTTGCCATCAGCTGGGTCCGTGATCATTCCGTCAAAGATTAGATTTGATTTTATATATGGTGGATAGATAAAGAATGGAGTGGCGAGGAACTGCAGATGCTGGGATCTTGTGTAAGACACAAAGTGCTGGAGGAACTCAGCGAGTCGGGCGGAAATCCGTGGAGGCAATGGGCAGATGACGATTTCGGGTTGGGATCCTTCTACGGACATGTCAACAAAGAGTCTGAAGAAGGGTTCCGACCCGAAACGTCACCCGTCCATGTTCTCCTGAGATGCTGCCTGACCTTCTGAGTCACTCCAGCATTTTGTGTCTTGTTTTGGTAAATCTGCAGTTGGGAGAAGTAACAATGTACAGGGAGGAAGTGAAACAACTCGTGGACTGGTGCGGCAACAACAATTTAGAATTAAACGTAGACAAAACAGAGGAGATGGTTGTCGACTTCAGGAGTTTCGCAGCCAAAACACACACTCCTCAACACCAGTGGCACCACAGTGGAGAGAGTGGAGAGCATAAAGTTCCTCAGAGTGCAAATCACAGACAGTCTCACCTGGTCCAGGAACATCACGGGGATTGTCAAACGGGCCCATCAGCGACTGCACTTCCTGAGGAAACTCAAACAGGCCTCACTCCCCACCAACATCCTCAGGACTTTCTACAGGGGTACGGTGGAGTCTGTACTCACGTACTGCATAAATACGTGGTACTCCACCTGCAACTGCTCAGACAGGAAGTCTCTGCAGAGGGTAGTGAGGGGAGCGGAGAGGATCATTGGCGTCTCCCTTCCCTCGGTACAAGAACTGTTCCAGAGCCGCTGTCTGAAAAAAGCTCAGAGAATAGCTAAGGACAAACTGCACCCCCTCCACACACACCTGGATCTCCTGCCCATCAGGAAAGAGATACCGTAGCATCAAAGCCCGGACAACCAGACTGCTAAACAGCTTCCTGCCACAGGCTGTGAGGCTGCTAAACAGTCACTCCACCTGATTCTGCTGCTTTTGCACTGACAATTTAATAACTGACACTGAGTAATAACTCTGGCACTGGCTCTGGCCACTTAAATCAGCTGCCCTAGACCTTTTATGACTTTTTTTAATTTCACTTGTATTTTAATGTTGCTATTTTTTTAACCTGCACTTTTTTTAAACTGTTCATACTGTTTTTTTATCAGGAACTGGATTGGGTTTTTTTTTAATTGTTTTTATTTATGCGTGAAATGTTGAAGTTTTTATGTGCGATGCTCCGGTATTCCCTGGGAAACATCTTCTCATTTTGCACTGGACAATTGTTGCTTTGCAAGATGGCAATAAAAGGACGATAATGATAATGATAACTGTGTATTTCCGTGGGCGGGCGGAGTCATTTCTCGTTACTTCAGATGCCAAAGAGTCCTTGAACGGGAACATATATAGACAGATATAGACGGTGATACTGAAGAGATGTAGCACAAATGAATGAAAGATATGCAAAAAAGTAAGGAAAGAAAATTCAAGGAAAGGTGGAGTCCACAATGGTCCATTGCTGGCTGTGTTGGCTATATCACCATCTTCACCTCTCCTTTTCCCTTTCCTCTGACTCTCAGTCTGAAGAAGGGTCTCAACACAAAACGTCACCCATTCCTTCTCTCCAGAGATGCTGCCTGACCCGTTGAGTTACTCCAGTCTTACAACAAAATAGATTTTGGTTGATATGCACATGAAGATTTTTTATTGGCATCTCTGTTTCTTACAAGGTTTTTTTTTTTTTTTTTAATTTTTTTTTAAAAATTTTTTTTAAATTTTTTTTTTAATTCGAAGTTTTTGAGCTTTAAGAAATATAGAAATAAAAGAAGTAAGGAAAGTGAGAAAGAGTCGTGATAGTGCAGGAAAGTGTTGGGAAAAGAAAGCCCATTAGAAAGAGGGTTAGATAGATATAGATATGCCA
Source organism: Leucoraja erinaceus (assembly GCF_028641065.1). NCBI lineage: Eukaryota > Metazoa > Chordata > Chondrichthyes > Rajiformes > Rajidae > Leucoraja > Leucoraja erinaceus. The sequence goes on along the minus strand of NC_073384.1, from coordinate 5,512,388 downwards.
TTTATTGTCACTATACATGTACAATGAAATTAAAAGCAGCTCGTACTCAGTGCATACATATAATTTAGTACAAAAAACAAGAAACAGAAAACAAAAACAAAAGGGAGAGGGGGGGGGATAGGTGCACAATTCTGCGGCGCTATATACATATCTATGAAGGCAAAATGGTGAAGGAGATGTTTAAAGATGATATTAAATATTAAAAATGTTTTTTAAAAATATTAAAAATTATAGTTACAATACACATTACAGTTCCAAATTTCAAAGAAGAAGTTAAGAAATAGAAACATAGAAACATAGAAACATAGAAATTAGGTGCAGGAGTAGGCCATTCGGCCCTTCGAGCCTGCACCGTCATTCAATATGATCATGGCTGATCATCCAACTCAGTATCCCGTACCTGCCTTCTCTCCATACCCCCTGATCCCCTTGGCCACAAGGGCCACATCTAACTCCCTCTTAAATATAGCCAATGAACTGGCCTCAACTACCCTCTGTGGCAGAGAGTTCCAGAGATTCAGCACTCTCTGTGTGAAAAAGTTCTTCTCATCTCGGTTTTAAAGGATTTCCCCCTTATCCTTAAGCTGTGACCCCTTGTCCTGGAAATAGACCCCGGAAAAGAAAGAAAGAAAGAGAAACAATCGCTCTATTGTGAAAAACTCCGCACAAAAAGGGACATAACAACTATATTTTATACCCCCCGTTACCAGATCCTGGCACCATTTATTTTTTTAATTACTGTTGCACCTTATGCTTGTAGTAAGTCCATAAATGCAGACCACATCTTTTGGAGGTGGTCTGCTTTGCCTGCGAGGAGGGGTCTTATAAAGTCTCACCCATTTGTGATAAATGTCAGTCTCAAGAAGCTTCCATAGCGCACTCTTTTGTTTTTTGTATAAAAATCCAAAAATTCTGGAACAAAATATTTGAAATCTTCACAAAACTATTTAAAATAAAACTGATACCAAAAGCAGAATGGATTATCTTTGGAATAACGGAAGGTAGCCCTGAACTAAACGTGTTTCAAAATAATTTATTTAAATACGGGCTAATATAACGGGGAAAAAAGCTTATACTCAAATTCTGGAAAAAACGCTCCTGTACCAACAATAAAAATATGGATATCAAACATGTTCGAAACATTACACCTGGAAAATATGAGATTCTTACAAGGTTTTAAGCCAACATCTGTTATTTATTTTTCCAAATGCATATTTGCTGAATAAGATGGTGCAGTTCGAAATTGTGACTGGGCTATTTGTGGCTTTACATGTAAATTGGCTTTAGGTTTAGCTTTATTATTGCTCATAGGTTCTAGGAGCAGAATTGGGCCATTCGGCCCATCAAGTCTACTCTGCCATTCAAACATGACTGTCTATCTCTCTCTCCTAACCCCATTCTCCTGCCTTCTCCCCATAACCCTCTAAACTCCAGCGAGTACAGGCCCAGTTCCATGAAACGCTCATCATATGTTACCCCCCCCCCCATCAGCATTAAATGCGGCTTATAGTGTCAGCATTACACATCCCTAGCAGGGAGGAGAAGGAATTATAGAGGTGGGACAAATCATTGATTATGTGTGCTGGGACTAACGAGACAGCAGTGAGCTGATCTCATTGTTCACTCATTGTGCTTTGTTTCACACCACAAACCCGATTCTTTCACAAGTACCCTGAACTACACAGCTGCCTGGCCTCCAGAACAGTAATCAGCGGTTTTACTTGCTCTTAATTGCAGCCTTTGCCGTTGAGTGTCAGAATATGTGTTTCTGTTCTTTCACGGGTTGACACGCTAGGCAGGTGCTAAAGTGTATGTTGCAGAAAAACAGCTCCAAGAAACAGCCCAGTTAACTCCTCATTAAAACACATTTTCAGAAAAGGCTATTGTGCATATCTGCTCCGTTAAAATGGCACTTCAGACGTGGGGTTTTAAACGTGTGGGAAGGAACTGCAGACACAAAAAGCTGGAGAAACTCAGCGGTTCAGGCGGCAGGCATCTCTGGAGAAATGCAATGGGCGACGTTTCAGGGTCGAGACCGTTCTTCAGGCTGAGAGTCAGGGGGAAGGGAAACGGGAGATGTAGACAGAGATGCAGAGAGATAGAGAGCAAATGAATGAAAGATATGCAAAAAAGTAACGATAATAAAGGAGACTTTCAGCTCCACCGTGTGGACTTACCGTCGGAGCGTGCGATCCCTTGCCTGGGATCGACGCTCCAACGGATTTCACCATCGAGGAGCTCGTAGACTCGGGTAGAGAACGAGGTCGGGAAGCTCCAAATGACGCAGAAGGTTTGACCAGCCCCGACACGGGGTCAGATCGCCCGGCGCGGGGGAGCTGAGATTCCCCCCCGATGCAGGAACTTGATCGCCCCAACACAGAGGGCCCAAATGCCGATGGCTGCGGGAGCCAAGATCGTCCCGTCAATGGAGGGCTCGAGGCTCCCGACCACGGGAGAACAAGGAAGGGAAAAGATTGAACTTTTTTTCACCTTCCATCACAGTGAGGAATGTGGAGGAGTCACTGTGGTGGATGTTTATGTTAAAATGTATTTTGTGTGTCTCGTTGCTTTTTATTGGTATGGCTGTACGGCAAATGAAATTCCTCGTATGTTGCAAAACATACTTGGCTAATACAGTATGATTAGGACAATGAATATGTTAGCTGTGATCTAGGTGAAGTTACAGACAATGAGACTCAACAAGATGACTTTGAGTTTTACATAGAAACATAGAAACATAGAAATTAGGTGCAGGAGTAGGCCATTCGGCCCTTCGAGACTGCACCGCCATTCAATGTGATCATGGCTGATCATCCAACTCAGTATCCCGTACCTGCCTTCTCTCCATACCCCCTGATCCCCTTAGCCATAAGGGCCACATCTAACTCCCTCTTAAATATAGCCAATGAACTGGCCTCAACTACCCTCTGTGGCAGAGAGTTCCAGAGATTCACCACTCTCTGTGTGAAAAAGGTTCTTCTTATCTCGGTTTTAAAGGATTCCCCCCTTATCCTTAAGCTGTGACCCCTTGTCCTGGACTTCCCTAACATCGGGAACAATCTTCCTGCATCTAGCCTGTCCAACCCCTTAAGAATTTTGTAAGTTTCTATAAGATCCCCTCTCAATCTCCTAAATTCTAAAGAGTATAAACCAAGTCTATCCAGTCTTTCTTCATAAGACAGTCCTGACATCCCAGGAATCAGTCTGGAGAACCGTCTCTGCACTCCCTCTATGGCAATAATTTACACATCCCTAGCAGGGAGCAATGACCGAGGTGGGACAAGTCAATGATTATGTGTGCTGGGTTGAGTTAACTGGGCTGTTTCTTGGAGCTGTTCTGCAACATTCACTTAGTAGGACGACTTGGGTGGGGGACGGACGGAGAGAGAGGGGATGCAAGGGTTACTTCAAGTTTGAGAAACCAATATTAATACCGCCCGAGCGAAATATAAGGTGCTGTTCCTCCAAGTGCGTTTTGACTTCACTCTGACAATGGAGGAGGCCCCAGGACAGAAATGATTCCAATTTTACATGATCTCCATCTTTACTGATTACCTGCAGATTTTCATGTATTTAACAAAAGATCAGGTCTAACGAGCTAGAATAGGGGCGAGAAGGAAAGATAAATCAGCCATGATTGAATGGTGGAGTGGAGTCGATGGCTGAATGGCCTAATTCTGCTCAAGTCAAGTCAAGTCAAGAGAGTTTATTGTCATGTGTCCCAGATAGGACAATTAAATTCTTGCTTGCTGCAGCACAACAGAATATTGTAGGCATAAATACAGAACAGATCAGTGTGTCCATATAACATAGGATATACATATACACACACATAAATAAACAGATAAAATGCAAAAGGCTGTTATAGTTCAGAGTTTGTTTGAAGTTGTGTTTAATAGTCTGATGGCTGTGGGGAAGTAGCTGTTCCTGAACCTGGATGTTGCAGATTTCGGGCTCCTGCACCTTCTACCTGATTCCAAGAAGTTATAGAAACATAGAAACATAGAAACATAGAAATTAGGTGCAGGAGTAGGCCATTCGGCCCTTCGAGCCTGCACCGCCATTCAATATGATCATGGCTGATCATCCAACTCAGTATCCCGTACCTGCCTTCTCTCCATACCCTCTGATTCCCTTAGCCACAAGGGCCACATCTAACTCCCCCTTAAATATAGCCAATGAACTGGCCTCGACTACCCTCTGTGGCAGAGAGTTCCAGAGATTCACCACTCTCTGTGTGAAAAAAGTTCTTCTCATCTCGGTTTTAAAGGATTTCCCCCTTATCCTTAAGCCCTTGTCCTGGACTTCCCCAACATCGGGAGCAATCTTCCTGCATCTAGCCTGTCCAACCCCTTAAGAATTTTGTAAGTTTCTATAAGATCCCCTCTCAATCTCCTAAATTCTAGAGAGTATAAACCAAGTCTATCCAGTCTTTCTTCATAAGACAGTCCTGACATCCCAGGAATCAGTCTGGTGAATCTTCTCTGCACTCCCTCTATGGCAAGAATGTCCTTCCTCAGATTTGAACTTATCAACTCAGATATTAGAAGGGAGGTGATAGTCAGATGATGTTTCGGGTTGGGACCCCTCTTCAAATATTATTTATCCTCAACAAGTTATGAAATGGACAAAAGTAACAATTAATAAATTGAAGGGAATCAAATAATTTAGTCAGTGTAGGCCCGAGGTTCAAAAAGGTTTTACCCAGAGCAGCAAAACCAAAAACAAAATGACAGATGTTTAAGATGTGAGGGACAAGATTTAATAGGATCCTTAGGAGCAACTTTTTTCCCTCAGAGAGTGGTGGGTATATGGAATGAACTGCCAGAGGAGGTCGTTGAGGCAGTTGCTATAACATCATTTAGAAGATAGAAGCCCAAAGTGCAGCATTGAAACGGGTCAGGCAGCATCTCTGGAGGAAAAGGCTGGTGGACGTTTCGGGTTGGGACCCTTCTTCAGACTACTTGGTGTTTAAGGTCAAGTGGAGGCTGGTGATTGACCAAAGCAAGGATTTGGTGACATTTTGGGCACAATTTAGAAGTGGACTCATAAATTTGGTTTAGTTTAGTTGAGAGATACAGCGCGCAAACAGGCCCTTCGGCCCACCGAGTCCAGGCCGACCAGCGATCACCCCATACACCCGTACTATCCCACACGCACTGGGGACAAGTTACAATTTTTACCGAAGTTAATTAACCTACAAACCCGCACGTCTCTGGAGTGGGGGAGGAAACCGGAGCATCCGGAGAAGATCCACGTGGTGGCGGTGAGAAGGTACTGATAGCACCCATTGTTGGGATCGAACCCGGGTCTCTGGCGCTGTGAGGCAGTGACTCTACCGCTGCGCCACCAAGCCGTTCAGGAGCCTTTAAGGGCCTGTCCCACTTGGCTGTCATATGTAAAATGTGGTTGTTGCGTTGTGATGCACGGGTAGCGTTTTGGGTAGCGCTGGACGGGCGCATGGAGAGGCGTGGAGGAGTGTGGAGTTGCGTGCGGTATTGCGCAGCGCTCCAGGATTTTGTGCTGTACGTGACGTATCGCGTGACGTATCGCGTACGCGCGCTGGCACATTGGCATCACACGCTGACGCATTGGCGTCGCACTCTGGCGTACCAACGTCGGGCGTGTATCGCGTGGTGATGCATGGTTATGTCACCGTGCTTAACCATGCGTCTCCGCGCGCTGCAGCGTATTTCAATGACGTCACACGCACCAAATGGCATGATGACGCGTGATTTGCGCGCAACGTCGCTCGTAACGGCGCATCGACCTATTTTACATATGACGCGTAAATGAGGGCGCGAATGGTGGGACAGGCCCTTTGTCCATTCACACTGAAGGAATTAGTGAACGGTGTAATGGCAATGGAGGAGATAACAGGCAAACCTCAAGCTACAAGGCATTGATTTAACCCTAATCTCCCAGATAAGTGTGGAAGTAGGTAATCACATGTTCTAAACAGAGCTTTAATTCCTCTGTCAGAGACCTCATTAGTCATAATCATTCCAGCATTGGCCAAAGTTAGAACGGCAGAATTTCACATTTTAAATTCACTTTGATGAGGTCTGAAAGAAACTTCAAACACAAATTTACTTTGCATATTCAGTTCAAATGTACACCTCCTCCACTCGTAATGAATGCCAGAAGATTGAGTCCAAGCATTATAATAAAACGGCTTATAAAAAATATCGGACAACGATGATGGTTTCAGATGTGCGAAGCTGTTTCATTATTTAACAAATTGGAAGCTTTCCCAACTTTTTCTTTTACAAATTTCAATGTTATTATTGTACAATATTCCAGCAAAAATTAAAATCTGGAACATGTCTCCAGATTTAACTGGGAATGACATTTTTTACTTCCTTACTAAGACTTTTTTTAAAGCTTATCTGTGTTATCAATAAACAAATCTTTGCCATTTGCAAAAATATCAAATTAGGATTAGTTTTAGTCCAAGCAAACATCACACCTGAGAGTTTAATGCGTAAGGGGTCGGATTAGAGGAGTATGAATGGGCAGTACAGCAAGTCTAAAGATTTAGCCTCTTGTTTTTGGGCAAACTTTCATTAAGAACATTATAATTATATATCCGCTAGTGGTCATAAGACAAGTCCAATTCAGCCTATGTGCAGGACCTCAATATGCAGGCTCGGCGATCGTTTAGCTGAACACCTCCGCTCAGCCCGTCTTAACCTACCTGATCTCCCAGTGGCCCAGCACTTCAACTCCCCGTCCCATTCCCAATCTGACTTTTCTGTCCTGGGCCTCCTCCATTGTCAGAGTGAGGCCCAACCCAAATTGGAGGAGCAGCTCCTCGTATTTCGCTTGGGTAACTAACACCCCAGTGGTATGAACATTGACTTCTCTAACTTCCGATAGCCCTTGCTTTCTCTCTCCATCCCCTTCCCCTTCCCAAGTCTCCGACTATATTCTATCTTTGTCCCAACCCCTCCCCTGACATCAGTCTTCAGGGGCTGTCCCACTGTGGCGACCTAATTGGCGAGTTTAGGATAGTTTGAAAAAGTATCATGTTGAAGACCTCCTTCAACCTCCTTCGTCTATGTTGAAGACTAGCTTCAACTAGCTTCGGGAAAATTGGATACCGAATAGTGGAGAGTGAAGACGATCTCCTTCAACCTCCCTTCGACTATGTTGAAGACTATCCACGACTACCTTCGACTACCCTCGATTACCTACGACCAACATGCCGACCTACTACGGCCTACTTTTATTAAACCTACGATCAAAAAAAATATCGATTTTTTTTATGGCGACCTATTTTTACTCACGGGCATTTTTCAGCATGCTGAAAAAAACGTCGCGACTTAGCTGAGCCCTCGAGTACGCTGAGACCACTCTCAAGCATGAAGGTGAGTTACAAAGACCTCCTAGGACTGCAGCTCGTTCAACCATGCTGCGAGTATGATTTTCGAGATGACAAACTCTTCTAAAGTCGCGGATTAGGTCGCCCATCGAGTCTACTCCGCCAAATCATGGCTGATCTCTGCCTCCTAATCCCATTTTCCTGCCTTTCCTCCTTGATAACCCTTGACATCCGTTCCAATCAAGAACTTGTCTGTCTACTTGTCTCTAGATGTCTATAGTTATCAAGTTCAAGACAACGTAAGCCTTTCGATAGACCCAAAATGCTGGGGTAACTAGGTCAACTTGTTCTATTTGATCTTTTGCTTGTGCACGTCGGGTTGATTGCATTCGTCGAAACAGGGTGGACCACGTGAAGATTGCAACCTCCCCCCTCGGCATCAGTCTGAAGAAGGGTCTCGACCCGAAACGTCGCCCATTCCTTCTCTCCAGAGATGCTGCCTCACCCGCTGAGTTACTCCACCATTTTGTGTCTACCTTCAATTTAAACTAGTATCTGCAGCTCTTTCTTACACATGCAGAATCCTTGTGTGCATTTTCAAGAAGATGACATAAATAAAGAGAAATCCCTTTTTTCAGTTCACAAGTCATAGGAGCAGAATTAAGCCATTCGGCCCATCGAGTCTACTCCGCCATTCAATCATGGCTGATCTCTGCCTCCTAATCCCATTTTCCTGCCTTTCCTCCTTGATAACCCTTGTCTAGATGTCTACAGTTATCAAGTTCAAGACAACGTAAGCCTTTAGATAGACCCAAAATGCTGGGGTAACTCAGCGGGTCAGGCAGCATCTCTGGCCAAAAGATACAGGTGACGTTTCAGGTCGAGGAGAAAGGAAGAGGAGGAGCCCGAGGGCTGAGGGAGAGCTGAGAAGGGGAGGAGACAGCAAGGGCTACCGGAAATTGGAGAGGTCAATGTTCATGCCGCTGGGGTGCAGACTGCCCAAGCGGAATATGAGGTGCTGCTCCTCCAATTTCCGGTGGTGCTCACACTGGCCATGGAGGAGGCCCAGGACAGAAATGTTGGATTCGGAATGGGAGGGGGAGTTGACATGCTGAGCCACCGGGAGATCAGGTTGGTTAATGCAGAGGTGTTCGGCGAAGCGATCGCCAAGCCTACGCTTGGTCTCACCGATGTAGAGCAGCTGACACCTAGAACAGCGGATGCAAAAGATGAGGTTGGAGGAGATGCAGGTGAACCTCTGTCGCACCTGGAACGACTGTATTTAACTTCTCTCCTGCGTGACCAGACAGAAGGGGAGGGAGTGAAAATAGGCCATATGGATTTATTTTGGATTAATGTACTGCAGAGCTGTCGGAAGAACATCGGTCTAAGTCGATCCTGCAAACACAGATACTGTAGAGGGTCCACCAATCTGTTTAACTAACGGACGCTTTGCTAAGGCGAAGAAACTGATTACAACACACATGCACAGAGTAGTTGAGGTTACAGGGAAGAAGATAGGGGCTCAAAGAGCTGGAGCAACTCAATGGGACAGGAAGCGTCTCTGAAGGATTTGCCCATACTTTTTCTCCACAGATGCCGCCTAACCCACTGAGTTACTCCAGCACTTTGTGTCTCAATTTTTAACCACTTGCCTGCCTTTGTCCCATCCCCCACCCAGCTCCTAGATTTCTCCCACATTCAGTGAGACCACATCTGCAGTATTCTGTGCAGTTTTGGTCCCCAAATTTGGGAAAGGACATTCTTGCTGTTGAGGGAGTGCAGTGTAGGTTCACAAGGTTAATTCCCGGGATGGCGGGACTGTCATATGCTGAGAGAATGGAGCAGCTGGGGGTTATACTCTGGAGTTTAGAAGGATGAGAGGAAATCACATTGAAACATATAAGATTGCCAGCCCACCAGGTCTGAGTGACTGAGCTGCTGGCAATCTTATATGTTTCAATGTGATTTCCAGCCCACGAGGCCTAAGTGACAGAGCTGCCTGCCAAATAATCCATTTGGCCCACAATGTCCATACTAGCCCTGTAGAAACCAGTCTCTTCGGCCCACAACACCCATACTAGTGCTCCAGAAAGCCCCCCCCCCCCCACTGGCCACCAATATTGGAATTGGTGTAGAAGTGGAATATTGCGTTGGGGGACTAGTCCTCCTGTGTGAATGTGGGACCAACCGGATCCCACAATCTAGTATATACATATTTGTGCTGGATTCAGTGTTTCATGTTGCAGGCTCTTTCATTTCCATCAGTCATGGGTACATTTGAGATATTTCTAGAGTCAAGAGTGCTTAATTAGCATATCATATTGCAGCTGCACAACGGGTATGTAAAGGCAATCCTCTGTAAACAATATAATAAACAAAAATAAGTCATATGTACACAAAATGTTGGAGTGACTCAGCAGGACAGACAAATGGCAGCTCTGGAAGAGGTTTGATAGAGCAGTGAAATGTAAATCGAGAGGGAGGGATGTAGATTGGAGGCGATGGGGAGGGGGGTGAGCGAAGGGGGGGGGGGGGGGGGGGGGGGGGGGGGGGGGGGGGTGGGGATAGTGGGAGAACATCGGGGTCAGGAACGGAACATTAACTGCTCCGTCTGTGCAGAACCCAGCAGTATATCGGCAATTAAGCAAGAAATTAGCCGGCTGATGATTTATAGCAAAGTTAGTGCGACATTTTCTGCTTCAAGTCATCTATTAACAGACGTATAGATCATTCTGCACACTCATTGACAGCAGAAAGATGTCAAATCAAATTCCTCGTATGTTGCAAAACATACTTGGCTAATAACGAATGAGTTTGAATCAATGGATGTTTGAAATGATTGCATCCCAGCATATTCGCCTCTACTTCCTGAGAAGATGACGGAGATTCGGTATGTCAGAGAGGATTCTCTTGAACTTCTGCAGGTGCACAGCGGAGAGCATATTGACTGGTTGCATCGTGGCCTGGTTCGGCAACTTGAACGTCCAGGAGCGGGAAAGACTGCAAAAAGTGGTGGACACTGCCCGGTCCATCACAGGTTCTGACCTCCCCACCATCGAAGAGATCTACAGGAGTCGCTGCCTCAAAAAGGCAGCCAACATCACTAGAGACCCCCACCACCCTGGCCACGCTCTAATTTCACCCCTGCCATCGGGAAGAAGGTACAGGAGCCTGAGAACTGTAATGACCAGGTTCAGAAACAGTTTCTTCCCTACAGCCATTAGGCTATTAAACACTACAATGTCAAATGAAATCTGAACTACATCGACTGGTATTGTTATTAGTATTGATCATATTGAATGGCGGTGCAGGCTCGAAGGGCCGAATGGCCTACTCCTGCACCTAATTTCTATGTTTCTATATGTACACAAAATACTGGAGTGACTCAGCGGGACAGGAAGCATCTCTGGAGAGAAGGAACGGGTGACGCCACAGCACTATTATTATTTGGTTTTCTCATGATATATATTTGTAAGAAGGAACTGCAGGTGCTGGTTTAAACCGAAGATAGACACAAAAAGCTGGAGTAACTCAGATGTCTGACAGATGCTACCTGTCCCATTGAGTTAGACTGAGCTTTTTGTGTCTAACTATGATTTATATATAGGTGTATTTGTGGGTATGTTCATATATACACACACAGTGAACTATTTTTTCTCTCTCGTTTATTATATTGTTTACAGCATACTATGTTTACATATTCTGTTGTGCTGCAGCAAGTAAGAATTTCATTGTTCTATCTGGGACACATGATAATAAAACTCTTGATGTTCTCAAGTACGTTGATGGGCGGCACGGTGGCGCAGCGGTAGAGTTGCGCCTTACAGCGCCAGCGCCGTGACACGCAAATGACAGGCCCTTTCCCCTCCACGGAAAAGACTACAAAATAATAATAATAATAATAATCTTATTTATATAGCACATTTTTAGTCAACTTGCATTGACCCCAAAGTGCTTCACATAATTACATTACATTTACACACAGGCAAAGGTGGGTGAAGTGTCTTGCCCAAGGACACAATGACAGTATGCACTCCAAGCGGGATTCGAACCGGCTACCTTCCGGTCGCCAGCCAAACACTTAGCCCATTGCGCCATCTGTCGTCCCTGGCCATGCTCTCATTTCAAAAAGTAGTAAACACTGCCCAGTCCATCACCGGCTCTGACCTCCCTTCCATCGAGGGGATTTATCGCAGTCGCTGCCTCAAAAAGGCTGGCAGTATCATCAAGGACCCACACCATCCTGGCCACACACTCATCTCCCCGCTACCTTCAGGTAGAAGGTACAGGAGCCTGAAGACTGCAACGTCCAGGTTCAGAAATAGTTACTTCCCCACAGCCATCAGACTATTAAACTCAACTCAAACAAAATCTAAACTTTAATTAGCCTATTGCACTTTATCTGTTTATTTATGTGTGTATATATACATATATTCAATGGTATATGGACACGCTGATCTGTTCTGTATTTATTTATGCCGACTATATTCTGTTGTGCTGAAGCAAAGCAAGAATTTCATTGTCCTATCTGGGACACATGACAATAAACTCTCTTGAAACTTGAATCTTGACCTTTTGTGTTCAAGGGATTCCTAGAAAATCTTTCCCCCTGCACCTTAACCCTATGGCCTCTGGTTCTTGATTATCCTATGCTGAGCAAGAGACTCTATAAGATCACCCCTCATTCTCCTGCGCACCAGGGTATAGAGACCCAGCCTGCTCAACTTCTCCCCATAGCTCAGCCCCTCGAATCCTGGCTGCATCTCCGTAAATCTTCTCTGCACCCCTTCCAGCTTGACAACATGTTTCCTATAAGATGGTGCCCAAAACTGAACACAATGCTCTAAATGCGGCCTCACCGACATCTTTTACAACTGCAACATGACTTCCCAACTTCTATACTCAATACTCTCGACTGGAAGGACAAAGGGGGAAGGAATTTCGGGCATCAATACTCGGGGCAAGAGACTCTGTGCATTTACCCAATTTCCCTTGTATACCCTTGCATTTCCATTCCCTTGGAACGGGGTACTGATTATGGACAATTAGCCATGATCACATTGAATGGCGGTGCTGGCTCGAAGGGCCGAATGGCCTACTCTTACATCTATTGTCTATTTGCATTTATATATTGTCTTTCCAATTGTATTACAATTTAAATTACAATGCATTCCAATATTTGTATTACAATAAGGCAGCACAGTGGCGCAGTGGTAGAGTTGCTATCATACAGCGTCAGTAGACCACGGGTTCGCTCCCGACTACGGGTGCTGAGTGTACGGAGTTTGCACGTTCTCCCCGTGACCTGCGTGGGTTTTCTCCAAGATCTTCGGTTTCCTCCCACACTCCAAAGACGTGCAGGTTTGTAGGTTAATTGGCTTGGTTATAAATTGTAAATTGTCCCGAGTGTGTGTAGGATAGTGTTAGTGTGTGGGTGATCGCTGGTCGGCGCAGACTCGGTGTTTCCACGCTGTATCTCGAAACTGACCTCAACTAAAATTTGCATTGCATTGCCCTTGTTCACGCCTTCTCCATCTCTGCCCCATGCCTCGCTCCGATGGACTTTCATGTGCTATTGACAATAGACAATAGGCAATAGGTGCAGGAGTAGGCCATTTGGCCCATCGAGCCAGCACCGCCATTCAATGTGATCATGGCTGATCATCCCCAATCAGTACCCCGTTCCTGCCTTCTCCCCATATCCAGACTGATTCCTGGGATTCAGGACTTTCATATGAAGAGAGATTGGATAGACTCGGTTTGTACTCGCTAGAATTTAGAAGATTGAGGGGGGATCTTATAGAAACTTACAAATTTCTTAAGGGGTCGGACAGGCTAGATGCAGGAAGATTGTTCCCGATGTTGGGGAAGTCCAGAACAAGGGGTCATAGTTTAAGGATAAGGGGGAAATCTTTTAGGACCGAGATGAGGAAAACGTTTTTCACACAGAGAGTGGTGAATCTCTGGAATTCTCTGCCGCAGATGGTAGTTGAGGCCAGTTCATTGGCTATATTTAAGAGGGAGTTAGATGTGGCCCTTGTGGCTAAAGGGATCAGGGGGTATGGAGAGAAGGCAGGAACAGGATACTGAGTTGGATGATCAGCCATGATCATATTGAATGGCGGTGCAGGCTTGAAGGGCCGAAAGGCCTACTCCTGCACCTAATTTCTATGTTTCTATGTTTCTATCCCATGACTGCTATTTTTAAGAACCCTATCTAGCTCTCTCTTGAAAGCATCCAGAGAACCAGCCTCCACCACCCTCTGAGGCAGAGAATTCCACAGACTCCCACAGTTTACACTGACGCCATCAATCTTTGGGAACAGTGGCTAACACACTAACGTCTGCTGCTGTTTGTAAGGTTCAATTGTTTTTCAGCTTCAAAGACAGCCAATGAGTTATTGCAACCATTTCATGAGTTATCTCGCAGTTTATCATTTTTATAAGTAAGTGCAGGCCTGCATTACTCATCTTTTATTAACAATGTTTTTTGTTTAGTTTAGTTTAGAGATACAGCGCGGAATCAGGCCTTTCGGCCCACCGAGTCTGCGCTGACCAGTGATCCTCGCACACTAACACCATCCTACACACACACACACGGACAATTTTATAATTTTTACCGAGGTCAATTAACCTACAAACCTGTATGTCTTTGGAGTGTGGGAGGAAATCAGAGCACCCAGGGAGAGTGAACAAACTCCGTACAGACAGCACCCATAGCCAGGATAACCCGGGTCTCTGGCGCTGTAAGGCAGCAACTCTACCGCTACGCCAACCGTGCCGCCGTAGAAATATTTTGAGTCTACTGAAGACAAAGTACCCACATTAGTGCTCCATGTCAATGGAAGAAAATGAAATTCGCCACAGAAGAGGGCGGCACGGTGGCGCAGCAGTAGAGTTGCTGCCTCACAGCGCCAGAGACCCGGGTTCCATCCTGACTATGGGTGCTGCCTGTACGGAGTTTGACCCGCGTGGGCTTTCCTCCGGGTGCTCCGGTTTCCTCCCACACTCCAAAGGCGGACAGGTTTGTAAGCTAATCGGCTTGGTTTCATTGTAAATTGTCCCGAGTGTGTGCGGGATACTGTTAGTGTGCGGGGATCGCTGGTCAGCGCGGATGAAGGGTCTTGTTTCCATGCTGTATCTCTAAACTAAACTAAACTAAAATGGGAATTAAATGTTTTCCAATCAATAGGACGCAAATGTTGATGTCCAATATTTTTTAACACAGACAATTTACCAAAATTGAGACGTACTTATTTAAAATGTTTTGACAAATCTTGCCTTTTAGCGTATCGCAGTTTGGATGACACTATTCCTGTGTCACACCTTGTGTAATCAAACAAAGTGCAAATTATGCCTCTAATTTCATATCCATAATTTCATAACAGCAACACATTATAACAAGTGTGTACAAATTAAATCAAAGCATGGTGTGTACAGCTTCCCAATCAAAAACTACAGCGGGCATGTGGAGAGGATGTTTCCACTCGTGGGAGAGAGTCTAGAACTAGAGGTCACAGCCTCAGAATTAAAGGACGTTCTTTTAGGAAGGAGATGAGGGGAAATTTCTTTCATCAGAGGGTGGTGAATCTGTGGAATTCTTTGTCACAGACGGCTGTGGAGGCCAAGTCAGTGGATATTTTTAAGGCAGAGATAGACAGATTCTTGATTAGTACGGGTGTCAGAGGTTAATGGGAAAAGGCCATTGGATTGAATGGTGGAGTAGACTTGATGGGCCGAATGGCCTAATTCTACTCCTATTCCTTATGACCTTATGATTGACGATCAGTCAGTTGTCCCTGGCCCGCCTGCAACTGGTCCAGAAAGCTGCAGCCAGGATCCTGACTGGTGCCCAGAAGAGGGACCATATTATCCCCATTCTGGCCTCTCTCTGCATTGGCTGCCAGTACAGTTCAGAGTTAATTTTAAGGTTCTCCTGTTTGTCTTTAAAGCCCTAAACGGGCTTGCTCCCCCCTATATCACAAACCTCCTCACCCCTTAAGGGACTGTCCCACTTTCCCGAGTTATTCACAAATTCTCCCGAGTTTTCAAACTCGCAGAATGTTCGTAACGAGGCCGTAGGAGTCCGTGGATACATCGTAGCGGCTCGTTATGCCAGCCGTAGGTACTCGGGGCTATTTTTTACTCGTGGACATTTTTCATCATGCTGAAACCCCCTCCCCCCCCCCCCCGCCCGCGGAGATGATCCAAAGACACTCCACGGCTCCGTGTTCGTGATCGGCAGCTTTTTAATTGACACCGCGGCTTCGCTATGTACATAGGCCCCGTGATCGGAGCACTTTTTCCCGGTAAGTTATCGCAGGCAGCTCTGAGAATAGATGTTAAAGAAAACTTATTGGACTTCAACAAGCTGGCATTAGAGAAAATGTTTAATTTACTTTGTTATGGATATACATAGTTTAGGCTCTCAACTTCATGATGAGTAAGTGAATGAGTGAGTGAATGAATGAGTGAGTGAATGAGTGAGTGTTTGAATGAGTGAATGAGTGAGTGAATGAATGAGTGAATGCCTGAATGAATGAATGTGTGCATGAATGAGTGATGAGTGAGTGAATGAGTGAGTGATGAGTGAATGACTGATGAATGAATGAATGATGAGTGAATGATTGAATGATTGAATGATGAATGAATGATTGAATGAATGAATGTATGAGTGAGTGGATGAGTAAATGAATTAATGAGTGAATGAGTGAGTGAGTGAGTGAATTAATTAATGAGTGAATGTACAGCCTCCAAATCTAGATTTTTCACATTATAAAAGGGTGCAATTAATTTAATTAAAGTCCATACAGATTAATTTTCATAAAGTCAGACTTTAGATCTTACCTTTCAGTTCCAGTTGATTCACAAAGTTTGACTGCAGCACCTCAGCAGGGACTTTGCTTTCAAGGCTTTCTTCCACTTCTGCTGCAAGTTTCCACGACATGTATTCCACTGAACAACAAAGAACCTTCATCAGAATCTCCAGTAAAACAGGCATCAGTGAAGTCCTCCCAGCCATGTTGTGTGCTCCCTGCCTAGCTAGCCTGAAACAAAGCACGTGATTGGCCACCTGGCGTCCGACTCAATGTCAAATGTGCTTTGATTGGACTAAAAATACCCCAAATTTTCCCGGTTTTTCTCCAATTTAATAAAAATGTGCAAGTTCTGTTCTTGACGAGTTTCAGTGATGATTTATATAATATTTTTACACAATATGTGAAAATTTCATGTAGTTCCGTGAGTTGGGTCACGAAACTGCACAAAAAAAGCTCCTCGGCCCACAGCCTATTCTCTTATATTTGCAATTTCTCTTGAAATAAAAGTACGAAGGTCCCCCATTTCAACTTTTTTAGTCTTTGTCTTCTGGACCTGCTTTGAAACTTCTTTCTGGGACGACGTTGAAATTGAGCCCGAGGCTTCAGTCGGGCCTACTTCTTCCACTGGTGGTTTAGTCTTACCTTGCCTGCCCTTTTGGGGGAGTACGTTGTAACGACATTAAACCACTGGAGTCGCGGTCTAATTACGTCAATCACCCTCAATACAGGCTGCCGTTGTGTTCTCTGCAGGTCAGTCCCGTTTTTTCTCCCGTTTTTATTCGGATTTAGCGTGGAGCTAGCTGGCGCATGCCTCTACTCCAGCATAGCGCCACCGGAAGTCCCCTAAGAGCTATATCTAACTATCTCTTGAAAACATCCAGTGAATTGGCCTCCACTGTGGCAGAGAATTCCACAGATTCACAACCCTCTGGGTGAAAAATCTCAGTCTGAAAAATGGCCTACCCCTTATTCTTAACCTGTGTGACCCCTGGTTCTGGAGATGGACACACACAGAGAGCTGGAGTAACTCAGCAGGACAGGCAGCAACTCTGGAGAGCAGGAATGGGTGACGTTTCGGGTCAGAACGGTCTCGACCCGAAACGTCACCCATTCCTTCCCTCCGAAGATGCTGCCTGACCCGCTGAGTTACTCCAGCCCTCTGTGTCTATCTTCGGCTTAAACCAGCATCTGCAGTTCCTTCTTACACAGCCCTGGTTCTGGACGCCCCCTACATTGGGGATCATTGGGACTCCTCTTCATCCTATTTAACACCAAGCTCGTTATGCGAGGGCTGATAGAACACTGTAGCTGTACACAAAGATCCTATAGCGAGCAAGATAGACCACTCCTGCTAAATCCAATGGGCTGAAGTGTAGAACGCAACGGAGCGGAACGTGGGCCATTTCTTCGGCCATTTCAGTAATCCCGACCCGACTTAGGTTATCCCTCTCGCAGTGTAATCAACGTTGCGGGGGAACAGTTTGTGTTTAATAAATTATAATTCACACACACATATATTTCCCCAGATTTTTATATATAACGATAAACTTTATTTTGGACTCAAGGCCCAGACAAGGGACAACATTACATAATAATACATTGCGAACCTCCCCGCAACTTTACCCAGGTGTCCCAACCGGGCTGATCCAGGCCAGACTCCCCACACGCTGTGGCAAGAACACAGGCATCTTTTAGCTTTTGATTGTGAGGCAGAGAGGCAGTCGGAAAGAAAATGAGGAGTAGATTTTTACCAAAGATCTTTTCTTTTTTCGAGGATGTTTCTGTAACCGGCTTCCGTCTCCGCACTAGTATCTTTGCTCCGCTACGGGATCTTTGGTGCGGAGACAGAAGCCGGTTACAGAAATGGGGCCGAAAATGACCCACGACACTGACCATGACCGTACTACGTCTTTTTCGTCGAGTGATCTATCTTGCTCGCTATAAGATCTTTGGCTGTGCATTCGGAGACAGAGTGGGATGGATTGCCAGCTGGTCGAGACATGAAAGACTTGATGTCAACACAGAACATTGTTAACATATGACTGAGAAGATGCCAATTTGAATGGGAACAAACATACTCCATTTAATATTCGTTTTGTGCTTTCTTTTCTCGAGAGCAATAAGAAACACATTGCAACATCATCATTCTTTGACACCACTAACCTCATCCATATATTCTTTCATAAGTTCATGTTCAATAGTGATAGGAGCAGAATTAAGCCATTCGGTCCATCTAGTCTACTCCGCCATTCAATCCTGGCATAGGTTCATGTCATAGAAGCAGAATTTGACCATTCGGTCCATCAAGTCTACTCCGCCGAATGGCCTACTCCTGCACCTATTTTCTATGTTTCTATGCTTAGAAGATGAGAGGTTTTATGTGAGAGGGAATAATAATAATAATAATAATAAAAATAATACATTTTATTTATGGGCGCCTTTCAAGAGTCTCAAGGACACCTTACAAAAATTTAGCAAGTAGAGGAAAAACATGTAAGTGGAATGAAATAAATAGTAGAGACATGACTAATACACAAATTAAAGACAGAATTCAATTCAAAACACAATATGAGGCAATTAATGCACAGATGAAAAGGGAGGGGGACGTGGGGCTAAGGATAGGCAGAGGTGAAGAGATGGGTCTTGAGGCGGGACTGGAAGATGGGGAGGGACACGGAATTGCGGATCAGTTGGGGGAGGGAGTTCCAGAGCCTGGGAGCTGCCCTGGAGAAGGCTCTGTCCCCAAAACTGCGGAGGTTGGATTTGTGGATGGAGAGGAGACCGGCTGATGTGGATCTGAGGGACCGTGAGGGTTGGTAGGGGGAGAGGAGGTCAGTGAGATATGGAGGGGGCAGATGGTGGAGGGCTTTGTAGGTGAGGATCAGGATTTTGTAGGTGATCCGGTGGGAGGTGGGAAGCCAGTGAAGTTGTTTGAGGACTGGAGTGATGTGATGCCAGGATTTGGTGTGGGTGATGAGTCAGGCGGCTGCGTTCTGGACCAGTTGGAGTCGGTTGATGTAGGTGGAGCTGATGCCAAGGAGAAGTGAGTTGCAGTAGTCCAGTCGGGAGGAGATGAAGGCATGGATGAGTCTTTCAGCAGCGGGAGGTGTGAGAGAGGGTCTGAGTTTGGCGATGTTGCGGAGGTGAAAGAAGGAGGTTTTAATGACATGGCGGATGTGAGGCTCAAGGGAGAGGGTGGAATCAAAGATCACGCCAAGGTTGCGGGCCTGGGGAGATGGGGAGACAGTGGTGCCGTCGATGGTGAGAGTGGGGTTATTGATTTTGCTGAGTGGATTTGGAGCCTATGAGGAGGAATTCTGTTTTATTGCTGTTGAGTTTGAGGAAGTTATGTTGCATCCAGGTTTTTACAGCTGACAAACAGGAGTTGATATGGGAGAGGGGGGGGTTGTGGGGGGATTTGGTGCCGAGGTAGATCTGGGTGTCATCGGCGTAACAGTGGAAGTCCAAGTTGAAGTGGTGGAGTATCTGACCAAGGGGGAGGATGTAGATGATGAAGAGGAGGGGGCCGAGTACGGAGCCTTGGGGAATGCCTTGAGTGACTGTGGCTGTAGCAGAGGTGTGGTTGTGGAGAGAGATGAAGTGGGATCTGTTGGAAAGGTAGGAACAGAGCCAGCTGAGTGCAGAGCCTTCAATGCCGAGGTTTTTGAGTCTGGTGAGCAGGATGTTATGGTTCACTGTATCGAAGGCTGCGCTCAGGTCGAGGAGGATGAGGATGTTGAGGGAACCAGTGTCAGCAGAGGTGAGGAGGTCGTTGAGGACTTTGAGGAGAGCAGTTTCTGTGCTATGGAGGGGGCGAAAGCCAGATTGGAGGGGTTCAAGTAGGTTATACGCAAGGAGGTGGGAATGAAGTTACGACGCAACGATACGCTCCAGGGTTTTTGAAAGAAAGGGGAGGTTTGAGATTGGGCGGTAGTTAATGAGAGAGGAGGGTTCAAGACCAGGTTTCTTTAAGATTGGTGTGACAGCAGCAGTTTTGAAAGAGGAGGGGACAATTCCTTGGGACAATGAGGAGTTGAAGAGATTAGTGAGGTAGGGGCAGAGAACGGGGAGGCAGGACTTCAGCAGGGGAGTGGGGAGAGGGTCGAGGGAGCAGGTAGTGGGTTTGGAAGAGCTGATGAGTTTGGAGATTTCAGTAGGGGTGACCAGGTCAAACTGGGAGAGGAAGCAGTGTGGAGGAGGGGTAAGGAGGTCAGTGGAGATGTTGAAAGGAGGGGCCTTGGTAGGTGGTGGAGTAGATGCTGGGGAGTCGGGTACAGGGGATAAAGATTGATAGATGGTGCTGATTTTATCAGCGAAAAAGTGGAGGAATGAGTTGCAGAGATCCGGAGTAGAGGTAGGGAGAGTGTTGGCTCGAGGCTTGAGGAGGTTGCCCACTGTGGAGAAGAGGGTTCTGTGGTTTAGGCAGGGATCGGTGAATATGGAGGAGAGGTAGGCAGATTTTGCAGCAATGAGGGCATCTTTGTAGTCAGTGAGGTGGAGTTTGTAAGCTTCAAGGTGGACTGTGAGAGATGATTTATTTGTGAGTCGTTCAAGTCGGCGACCAGTCTGTTTCAGTTTACGAAGTGCAGGTGTGTACCAGGGTGAAGATGTGTTGAAAGTTACGGTTCTTGTTTTGAGGGGGGCCATAGTGTTAAGGGAGGTAGATAAGGTGGAGTTGAGATGGTTTGTGAGATCATCAGGTGAGATATGGGTTGAGTCCAGGGGGAGAGTGGTGGAGAGGAGGTCAGAGAGATGGAGGGGATCAGTGGATTTTAGATTACTGAAGGTGATTTCTCGGAGGAAGCGGGGGCGAGGTGTCGGAGACGGGATGGTGAACCGTATAAGCTTATGATCAGAGAGGGGGAAGAGGCACGGATGGAGGTCGAGTACCGGTTGATTTGTGGAGCAGACCAGGTCAAGGATGTGACCTTTGTCATGGGTGGGGAAGGTGACGTGCTGAGTGAGAGA
Source organism: Leucoraja erinaceus (assembly GCF_028641065.1). NCBI lineage: Eukaryota > Metazoa > Chordata > Chondrichthyes > Rajiformes > Rajidae > Leucoraja > Leucoraja erinaceus. The sequence continues at coordinate 5,491,274 of NC_073384.1, read as the reverse complement.
GAAGTTGTCCAGTAAAAATGCGAATTCAGATGCGAGCTTGTAGGTGGGGGAGTCCATGTGAATATTGAAGTCACCAAGTAGCAGCAGACGTGGGGAGAGGGATGGGGCAAGTGTGAGGAGTTCAGTGAAGTCAGATAGGAAGGAGGGGTTTGGTTTAGGTGGCCGGTAAATGAGGATGACTGTCATGGAGGAAAGGGCTTTGAAGGCGAGGAATTCAAACGATGCTACTGGGGGGAAGGTGAGTTCAGTGATCCGAAAGTTCTGGTTGAAAATAACAGCGAGGCCACCTCCATGGTGGGAGGGGCGAGGTTTGGAGATGTAATTAAATCCAGGTGGGGATGCTTGATTGAGGGAGAAGAAGACATTGGGTTGTTGCCAGGTCTCAGTGAGCAGAAGGAAGTCCAGAGTGTTGTCAAGGATTAGTTCATGGAGGGCAAGGGCTTTGTTGTTGAGCAACCTGGTGTTGAGGAGGGCAAAGTTGGCATTGTGAAAGGGTGGAGGGATGGGGGCAGGCTGGAGAGATCTGAGGTTGTCCCGGTTGGCAGTGCGTGCGGTCAGCTGGGATGGGGGGTGACGCAGTTGAGGGGGGGCAGAGCGTGGTAGTGAGCAGATGGATGGAATGGAATGTCCGGGGTTGAAGTAAACAAGCTTGCGCCGAGACCCTCTGTGGATAGAAACATAGAAACATAGAAATTAGGTGCAGGAGTAGGCCATTCGGCCCTTCGAGCCTGCACCGCCATTCAATATGATCATGGCTGATCATCCAACTCAGTATCCCGTACCTGCCTTCTCTCCATACCCCCTGATCCCCTTAGCCACAAGGGCCACATCTAACTCCCTCTTAAATATAGCCAATGAACTGGCCTCAACTACCCTCTGTGGCAGAGAGTTCCAGAGATTCACCACTCTTTGTGTGAAAAAAGTTCTTCTCATCTCGGTTTTAAAGGATTTCCCCTTTATCCGGATGAAACGGGTTTGACGTAGAAGTCTAAGCTGTTTAATGACTTGGATGCAGGATGGGATGTAGTTGTTGAAGAGACCAGTCAGTTGCAGAGTTGAGTATTTGAGCATGATGAGGAGCCCGAGCAGCTGCAGGAAGCAGCAGAGAGGTTGTCTCTGAGGATGAGGGTGCAGAGAGGTGTCCAGCAGAGAAGGTGAAGAGGGGTGTCCAGCAGTGAGGGTGCAGAGAGGTGCCCAGCGGTGCATGAAAATGAATAGGAACCTGAGGGCGGTGGGTGTATGGAACGAGCTGCCAGAGGAGGTAGTTGAGGCAGGTACAATAACAGAAGACACTTGGACAGGTGCAATGTTTAAGAAAGAACTGCAGATGCTGGAAAAGTCAAAGGTGGACAAAAATGCTGGCGAAACTCAGCGGGTGAGGCAGCATCTATGGAGCGATGGAATAGGTGACATTTCGGGTCGAGACCCTTCTAGCTCTCCCTCTCAATCCCATTCTCCCCGTAGCCTCTGACATCCTGTACTAATCAAGAATCTATCAATCTCCACCTTCAAAAATATCCACTGGCCTCGAATTCCACAGATTCACCACCCTCCGACTAAAGAAATTCCTCCTCATCTCCTTTCTAATGGAATGTCCTTTTATTCCGTGGGCTGTGTGTGGCCTCTGGTCCTCGACTCTCCCACTAGTGGAAACATCCTCTTTCCCATCCGCATCATCCCTTGAAACAGTTCCTCCACTTCCTCCGAGTCCAAGTAACAACAGCCTAAAATCCCAGATACTGGCATTATACAAGGAACGCAACATCAAACCAAATAAACAGATGGTGTCAGATTCCCCACAGAAAATAATATTTTTGTTTGAAATCTTTCCAAAGCAACTTTTTCTTCCAAAAGAAAAATGCAACGTGGAAGCAAGATTAAACTTGTTTCTTACAATAGACACAGTCATTCTGACTGAACCATCCCACCACAACTAGGGAGCAGTCCTGAACTGCCATCTGCCTCATTGGAGACCCTCGGACTATCTTCGATCGAACTTTACTGGCTTTAACTTGCACTAAATCGTACTAAATATTCCCTTTATCATGTATCTATCTGTACAAAAATGCTGGCGAAATTGAGCTACGAATGGCTCAATTGTAATCATGTATTGTCTTTCCGCTGACTGGTTAGCACGCAACAAAAGCTTTTCACTGTACCTCGGTACACGTGACAATAAACTAAACTCAACTCAACACTAAACTAAATACCCTTGAATTCAGGAAATCCGTTGTTAAAGTGCATTAATGTTCCATGATGTTCTCTAATGGGCCTGTCCCACTTAGGCGACTTTTTAGGCGACTGCAGGAGACTATGCGGTCGCCGCGTGTTCGCGGGCGGTTGCCGGGGAGTCGCCTTCATGGTCGTGAAGAGTTCCCGCGTCCTGGGAACTAGTCGCGGGCTCATTATGGTCGCCGTGAATGTTCCAACATGTTGGAAAATTAGCGGCGAACAGAGTGAAGCCGCCATGGAGAGTAGCGAGAATTCTCGTGCCGTAGGTGGGTCGCCAGGAGGACCTAGTGGGTTGCAGGAGGCCGAAGGTTCTCGTAGGCTCCCGTATCTTGTAGCCGGTGCTGACCAGTGAATTGCATTGTCTCAATGGGAAACAAAAATGTAAGCAGCAGTTTTCAGAACCGAAGAGAACCGACCGGTAATGTTAAATGTTCCGCCGAGCTTCACAGCTGTGGTATCTCTGGTTTTTTAAAAGTTGTCTCCATTCCTTCTCCCCCCTTCTCCCCCCCTCTTTTCAAGGTGCTTTCCCCCGTCTTAATTACAGCGGCAACCTTCCTGTTCATCGCGGTGTGTGTCTGTATCACCTTGGCTTTGTACCGTGTGAATTTCACTCAGACAGCGCTCCCCCCGCTTGCCCTGTCCCCCGCCTGCATAACGGGCTGGTGAAGGAAGCGATGTGTGTGTGTGTGTGTGTGTGTGTGTGTGTGGGAGCGTGTGTGTGTGTGTTTGTGTGTGTGTATGTGAGTGAGGTTGACTGAGTGTAGGTGTGTATGTGTGTGTGTGTGTGTGTGTGTGCGTGGGTGGGTGGGTGTGTGTGTGGGGGGGTGTGTGCGGGGGTGTGTGTGCATGCGTGTGTGTGTGTGCGTGTGTGTGCGTGTGTGCGTGTGTGCGTGTGTGTGCGTGTGCATGTGTGTGTGCGTGTGTGCGTGTGTGCGTGTGTGTGCGTGTGTGCGTGTGTGTGCGTGCGTGTGCGTGTGTGTGTGTGTGCGTGTGTGTGCGTGTGTGTGTGTGCGTGCGTGTGCGTGTGCGTGTGTGTTTTCCACTCTGACAGTCGCCAGCAGTCGCCTGAAAAATCACCGAAGTGGGACAGACCCAAAACTGGTCCATGATTTTTCAGATGTCTGTCTACTCCATTCAGAACCTTTGCATCGATCCCAGAGTTTTCACCCCCTGGGAATGTTCCACATTTGTTTTCTCACGAATTCAAGCCTTTCGAGCAGCACAGTGGCACAGCGAGCAGAGCTGCTTCCTCATGGCGCCGGAGAACCCGATTCAATCCCGGCCTTGGGCGCTGTCTGAGCGGAGTTTGCACGTTCTCCCAGTGACCGCGCGCGAGGGTTTCCTCCGGGTGCTCCGGTTTTCTCACACACTCAAAGGTTTGTGCCGGGTAATCGGCCCTCTGTAAATTGCCGCCTGGCGTGTTGGGTGTGGATGAGAAAGTGGAATAACATTGGAACCAGTGTGAACGGGTGATCGGTAGTCGCCCACTCCACCATTCAATATGATCCTGGCTAAAGGGTCACCCCAAAATCCCAATCCCACTCCCCTCCACCGTTCCCCCCCCCCTTCCACATCCACCTATATCCCTTCCTCTGGTTTCCCCCAACACGCTCCTTCTCTTCTTGTCTCTCAACCTTTTATCCTTTCATTTCCAGACCTTGTCCAACCATTTACCAACCGAGCCCCTCCCCCCCCCCACCTGTATCCACCTATCAATGGCCAGGCTTAGTCCCACTGCCACCTCTCTTCCTGCTTTCTCCCCCTTAATATAATCAGTCTGAAGAAAGGTCCCAACCCGATACGTCGCCTGTTCATGTCCTCCGGAGATGCTGCCTGACCCGCTGGCTTACTCCAGCACTTGGTGTCTTTTTTTTTTGTAAACCAGCATGTGCAGTTCTTTGTGGCTACATGGTGCAAGATAACCTAATCTCCAATCCTTATAGCTAAGACCATCGAACCCAGGCAGCATTTTCAGATAAACCTTCTCCGCACCCACTCCAACCACTGTCACTTACTCCACCCATCTGCTAATCAAACCTCCCCCCCCTCCACCTGTATCCGCCTATCACTTGCCCGGCTTTGACACCCACCCACCTCTCTTCCCGTTTTCTTCCCCCTCACTACCATTTCGACCGCACAGCCGTCTGGAGCGCGTGACGTCATTTGAAGATGGACACAAAGCTGTAGTAACTCAGCGGGACCGGCAGCATCTCTGGAGAGAAGCAATGGGTCGAGACTTCTTCAGCCTGAAAGAAGGGTCTTGACCCGAAACGTCACCCATTGCTTCTCTCCAGAGAGGCTGCCAGTCCCGCTGAGTTACTCCTGCATTTTGTGTCTATCTTCAATTTTCTTGGCCCCGCTCTGGGTGTAGAAGTGGGGGCGGATCCGGACCGCAACGGCCGTGAGCCCCAGGCCGAGCTCGGCGATCGTTTGCCTGCTTCTGCTGCTGTTGGAGGTGAGACGTTGCGTCGTGCCAGGGTCTTGGGCCTGTCCCACTTTGGCCGTCAGTTACACGACATGCCGGTGGCGCACGAAGATTTTGTTCGCTACAAAAATGTCGGAGCCCCGCGCGATGTCGCGCACAACTACATACCCCTCCTCGCTTCTCAGTGGGACCGGCCCCGCGCGGCCATACGATGCCCGTGTGCCTCAACGTGACCACGAGGTAGCGCAGTTTAGTTTAGTTTAGAGATACAGAGTGGAAACAGGCCCCGCGTAGACCAGCGATCCCCGCACACTAACACTATCCTGCACACACACACTAGAGATAATTTACAATTTTACCAAAGCCAATTAACCTCAAAACCAGCACGTCTTTGGAGTGTGGGAGGAAACCGGAGCACCCAGAGAAAACCCACGCAGGCCACGGGGAGAACGTGCAAACTCCGTACAGGCAGCACCGCGTAGTCGGGGTCGAACCCGGGTCTCTGGCGCTGTGTGGCAGCAACTCTACCGCTGCGCCACCGTGCCGGTCATTGTTTCTCTGTAGACTTTGACTATTAATTATCCAGATAATATGTCTGTTAATCACAATGCACAGCAAACTGAAAGAAATAACACTGTACACAAGCCGTGAAATTACCAATTAAATAAATTACATGTTGACACCAGGCATAAAGGAATTTTATTTACAATGCATTAATATTCATGATAATCTATCAATGCAATTTAATAAAAGCTATTAAATCATGTGAATGCAAAATGAGCAAAACTATAAAATGTGCCATTTTCACCTTTTTTCTAAGTGCAGCTATTCATTAAAAGTTTCAAATGTGCTGGAATGGTTTTTAAAGATTAACAAACTTAATACCAATATTTTTACAGGAATTTTGTCTTTAGTTCAGCGATACAGGGTGGAAACAAGCCCACCGAGTCCGCGCTGACCACCGATCACCTTGTGCATAGAAACATAGAAATATAGGAAATAGGTGCAGGAGGAGGCCATTCGGCCCTTCGAGCCAGCACCGCCATTCATTGCGATCATGGCTGATCGTCCCCAATCAATAACCCGTGCCTGCCTTCTCCCCATATCCCTTGATTACACTAGCCCCTAGAGCCCCATCTAATGCCCCTGTCCCACTTAGGAAACCTGAACGGAAACCTCTGGAGACTTTGCGCCCCGCCCAAGGTTTCCGTGCGGTTCCCGGAGGTTTTTTGTCAGTCTCCCTAATGGTCGAAAGTGGTTTGCGCTTCTTCTATGTTCCGGCGATTATTTCAAAACATTCAAAACTGGCCGCGATTAAAAATAGGTTGCCATTTTAAAAATCGGTAATTTATTAGTGGAAGCCGGTTGTGATGCTAGTTGAAGGTGGTTGCCGGAGGTTGCAGGTGGTTGCCGGAGGTTGCAGGTAGTTGCAGGTAGTGGAAGGTCTTACCTCCATGGAAACCATGGGTGGGGCGCAAAGTCTCCAAAGGTTTCCGTTCAGGTTTCCTAAGTGGGACAGGGGCTTAACTCTCTTAAATCCATCCAGTGATTTGGCCTCCACTGCCCTCTGTGGCAGGGAATTCCACAAATTCGCAACCTGCTGAGTGAAAACGTTTTTTCTCACTTCAGTCTTAAATGACCTCCCCTTTATTCTAAGACTGTGTGGCCCCTGGTTCTGGACTCGCCCAACATTGGGAACATTTTTCCTGCATCTAGCTTGTCCAGTCCTTTTATAGTTTTATATGTTTCTATAAGTGCCCCCTAATCCTCCTAAACTCCAGTGAATACAAGCCTAGTCTTTTCAATCCTTCCTCATATGACAGTCCCGCCATCCCAGGGATCAATCTCGTGAACCTACGCTGCACTGCCTCAATCACAAGGATGTTCTTCCTCAAATTAGGAGAACAAAACTGGACACAATACACCAGATGTGGTCTCACCAGAGCCCTATACAACTGCAGAAGAACCTCTCTACTCCTATACTGAAATCCTCTTGTTATGAAGGTCAACATTCCATTAGCTTTCTTCACTGCCTGCTGTACCTGCACGCCAACTTTCAGTGACCAGTGTACGCTAGCACTATCCTACACATGAGGAACAATTTGCAGAGGGCAATTAACCTGCAAACCTTTGGAGTGTGGGAGGAAACCAGAGCACCCAGAGAAAATCCACACAGTCACAGGGAGAACGTACAAACTCTGTACAGACAGCACCCGTAGTCGGGCTCGAACCTGGGTCTCTGGCGTTGCAAACTCTACCGCTGCGCCACCGTGCCGCCCTGTGTGAAGATTTCTTACAAGCTAGAGGTGTGAACTACTTAGAATACTATAGATAGACACAAAAAGCTGGAGTAACTCAGCAGGTCAGGCAACATCCCCCTGGCAAAAAGGTATAGGCGACATTTCGGGTCGAGACCCTTCTTCGGACTGTGAGTCGGGATAAAGGGAAACGAGAGATACAGACGATGATATAGAGAGATATATAGAACTCGATACATATATATCTGACATATAAGACCGAAGAAGGGTCTTGACCCAAAACGTCACCTCTTACTTCCCTCTAGAGATGCTTCTTCTTCTTATCGAGTCCACATCACAAGATTAGAAATTGTTCAGCCAGAGCTGAACACACGTCCCGTCCTCTGCACACGATGGAGTCTGCCTTGTCACTTCTTGTTCGTGGTGGTGGAAAGGTCGGTGGAAACAGGGCCGCGACGTGAACGCTCTTTCCTTCACCCCCTCCAGAGATGCTGCCTGACCCGCTAGACAATAGACAATACACAATAGGTGCAGGAGTAGGCCATTCGGCCCTTCGAGCCAGCACCGCCATTCAATGTGATCATGGCTGATCATCCCCAATCAGTACCCCGTTCCTGCCTTCTCCCCATATCCCCTGACTCCGCTATCTTTAAGACCCCTATCTAGCTCTCTCTTGAAAGCATCCAGAGAACCGGCCTCCACCGCCCTCTGCAGTTTAAACCAGCGTCTGAGTTCCTTCCTACGCATTTAGAATACATTCGAGGTGGGAATGTGAACAAGTGTTCTAAGTAAGGCTTCTAACAAATTGAATGCTCGGTTAAGGTGGGAAGACTGATGGGAAAACAAGTTGGATGTTAGATACATTCAATGTTGCAACTTGGGTGAATTTGCATTTCACTCGAGCACCGTCTTCATGGGTTTCGATTCTGCCACCTTTTGGGATTCAGTTCACTCAGCAGGTTTTAATAAATGAACAGGCAGGCGCCAGCTTGGCTTGGCCCGGTATCCAGAGAGTAGCGGAAACACGGAGACTGTGAACTCCACATCCTTGATCTCTTGATAGTTGGCTCAGAGAGACGAGGATGTGATAATTGGTGTCGGTACTCTCCGAGTTTTGTTTAGCACGTGCGATCTGACTTCAAATCTTGTCCGGGCATGAAGCCGATCTGCTGCTGGGATCATAGAAACGTAGGAGCAGGCCATTCGGCCCTTCGAGCCAGCACCGCCATCAAACACCATCATGGCTGATTGTCAAAAATCAGTACCCCGTTCCTGCTTTCTCCCCTTAATCCCTTGATCCCGATAGCCCTAAGAGCTGTATCTAACTCTCTCTTGAATATATTTCCAAGTAGTGAGCCTACTGCAACCTCTGTTCCCAGGGTTCAATTGTCCCCAGTGTGTGTAGGATAGTGCTAGTGTACGGGTTGAGCGCTGGTCGGTGTGGACATAGCGGGCTGAAGGGCCACTGTCCATGTTGTATCTCCAAAGTTCGGTGGGACTTGAAGTAGCCTAGCCCGGCCCCAAGCAGCCCGGCCCCAAGCAGCCTCACCTCTTTTTTTTTTTATTATTCCAACAAAATGTATTCAATTATTAAAAATAATATTGACACTACAATAAAACAAGCCAGAACCCACCACCATAAATACAATACAAACATATATCCATAATAAACTATTATACAATTATGATACAATCCTTATTGAGGATACATTCAACACCCTGCGGAGCCCAGCGGTCCCGGAACTCCCTCAGGGTGCCCACAGACAGGGCGTATTCCCTTTCTAATCCCACCCGGGCACGGACGTAACCCCGGAAAAGGGGCGGGCAGCTGGCTCGGGTAGAGCCCTCCACCGTCTGGCGCCGTGACTCGCGGATGGCCAGCTTGGCCAGGCCCAGGAGCAACCCAACCAGGACATCTTCAGCCCTACCCTCTCCCCTACGCACAGGGTGTCCAAAGATGAGGATGGTGGGTGAAAAATGCAAGCAGCCTCACCTGAAGCAGCCCAGCCCCAAGCAGCCTCACCTCAAGCAGCCCAGCCCCAAGCAGCCCAGCCCCAAGCAGCCTCACCTCAAGCAGCCCAGCCCCAAGCAGCCCAGCGTCAGAGACCAATACATGTTTACAATCGAGCCGTCCACAGATACAGGATAAAAGAATAACATTTTTTTTTAATGAAAAAAGAAAAGAAAGAAAAAGTTAGATGGGAGGTCAGGACTGCTCTCTGGTTTTAGTGGGAGAATGGTTCAGTTACCTGATAACAGTTGCTCAAGCAAAACACACCAGCGCTGATTCTGATGAAGGGTCTCGACCTGAAACGTCGAATGTCCATCCCTCCACAGATGCTGCCCGACCTGCTGAGTTCCTCCAGCGCTTTTTGCTTTGCTCTTGCAGTTCCTTTTGTCGGCTACAATATTCCTCCTGCTCCCCAGTGCCAGCCTTCAGCCCACTCTTGTCATTAGTAACCAAAGGGAGTGATACAATTTCAGCATCTGTAATGAGCCTCAACTAATCTCATTCATTAAATGGTTCACTGCCATCCCAGTATTTAAATATCACTCTCGTCCCAATCAATTGATTAGATCAGATTATGTGTAGGCGCACCACCAGACTCAGGAACAGCTTCTTCCCCTCTGTGATCAGACTTCTGAACGGACCTTCCATAAGCCAGGGTACTGTCCCATTAGGGTGCGCCAACTTCATCACTCCCAAATAAGGGACAAAAGGTCAAAATATGGGACAAATTCCCGACGGCAATTCGTTGACCAACTCGGCCGTGTCTGGGTGAATGATGAGTTGGCCCCGGGTGCTGGACTGCACACAAAGCCCAGCCGGCGGGCCAGCTGAGGAGTTTTGGCCCGGGCCCCGCGCAAAGTCCAGCGCCCCGTCCAACTCATTAACCGATGATCGGCCATGAGAAGGAGGGGCGGTGGTGGTGTCGGCGGTAAGCGAAGGTTGGACAGCTGGCCGGGCTGCCGACCGACGGGGCCACGGGCGAGGCGCTGCTGCTGCCGCTGCTGCACTCCACGGGCTGCACTACATCGGGACGAGTGAGGCGGGGCCGGACGCGGCGCTCCGACCCGACAGTCCCCTCAACCCGTGTAGTGGCAGTCAAATACGGGACAAGGGTGGTCCCGTACGGGACAAACCAATTTAGCCCAAAATACGGGATGTCTCGGCTAATACGGGACCGTTGGCAACACTATGTCTGATCTGCCTCTACCCCATTGCGGACATTGGACTCTGTCTCTGGAACTGGTGCGCTACAATGCTGACAACTATATTCTGCGCTCTGTATCTTCCCCTTTGCTCTAACTATCGTTCTTGAGTTTCAATTGATTACATTTATGTACAGTATGTTATATCTGATTTGTTCGGCCAGCATGCAAAACAGTTTTTCACTGTGGCAACAACAAATTTTACTTTAGACTTTAGGCTTTAGAGATACAGCGCGGAAACAGGCCCTTCGGCCCACCATGTCCATGCCGACCAGCCATCACCCCGTACACTAACACTATCTTACACACTAAGGAATGTTTAAGGGGTTCTTAAGGGGTTGGACAAGGCTAGATGCAGGAAGATTGTTCCCGATGTTGGGGAAGTCCAGAACAAGGGGTCACAGTTTAAGGGTAAGGGGGAAATCCTTTAAAACCAAGATGAGAAAAATATTTTTCACACAGAGAGTGGTGAATCTCTGGAATTCTCTGCCACAGAAGGCAGTTGAGGCCACAGTTCATTGGCTATATTTAAGAGGGAGTTAGATGTGGCCCTGGTGGCTAAAGGGATCAGGGGGTATGGAGAGAAGGCAGGCACAGGATACTGAGTTGGATGATCAGCCATGATCATATTGAATGGCGGTGCAGGCTCGAAGGGCCGAATGGCCTACTCCTGCATCTATTTTCTATGTTTACAATTTACAGAAGCCAATTGACCTACAAACCAGCACGTCTTTGGAGTGAGGGAGGAAACTGGAGCACCCGGAGAAACCCACGCAGGTCACAGGGGGAGAATGTACAAACTGCGTACAGACAGCACCCAACAGTCAGGATCGAACCCGGGTCTCTGGCGCTGTAAAGGCAGTAGATCTACCGCTGCGACAGTGTGCCTGCCGAAATCCTAAACCTAACATCCCAGCACTGGCACAGTGTCGAGCGAGTCCCCTAATGGGCCTGTCCCGCGATTTCGATTTCGTTTCGGCCGGTGACTGTCGTAGTCGTAGCAGGTCACCGAAAAACCGGCGACAACCTACGTCATCCTGGCGACAACCTACGCCAGCACCCACGTCAGGAGAAGTCAAGTTACGCTCATTGGCGTCAAACCCACTGTTGCAGAAAATTTTCGCAATATGATGAAAATTTAGCTGCGACCAGAAGGACGCTACGACTTTTTTCGCGCGACTGAGGAGACGACTCACGGCGACCACTGGCGAACATTGGCGACAAATTAGACGCCTGTAGCTGACTAAAAAATCGCCTAAGTGGGACAGGCCCATTAATCATTCATTCGTTCACCCACCATGTATACATTAAGCTGCAATATTTATTTCACAAGATCTTAGACTTCCCTCCCAGCTGAACCATCAAGGAAGGATTAAGAACCAGGACTAAATGTCAGCAGGTGTCAACTAAGGAAAGACAAAGGAGCAACTGAGTCTTTGATGGAAATGAAAGCTGTTTAATCCTGGCATTAATCTAGCACAGGATTTTTGTTTGTGGCTGGAATCCGTTTTTTTTTTATTGGGGAAAATTGCTACAGTTGACAACATGAATCACAGCAACAATGAGAAGGGAACATGTTTCCTGGAAACTCGAGCACAGCAGGTTGGCAGACTGGAGATGCAAGAAAAGTATATTAATCGGACAATCAATCAATTATATTTGTATTGCACATTTAAAAACAACTCACGTTGGCCAAAGTACTGTACAGCAGCACAGGTGCTAATGTGCTACATGCATTGGTACACAGACGATACATACATGTTTACCACCACCCCACTCAGAGGGCCTCAAAAACGCTAGGGAGCAGAAATATGTTTGAGCCTCGACTTAAAGGAGTCGACGGAGGGGGCAGTTCTGATGAGGAGAGGGATGCTGTTGCACAGTCTAGGTGCTGCAACCACAAAAGCGCAGTCGCCCCTGAGCTTAAACCTAGACCGCGGGATAGTCAGTAGCCCCAAGTCGACCGACCCGAGGGACCTGGAGGTAGAATGGTGGGTTAGAAGATTTTTGATATAAGGTGGGGGCAGGGTGGTGGCATGGCAGTAGAGTTGCTGCCTCACAGCGCCAGAGACCCAGGCTCAATCCTGACCACGGGTGCTGTCTGTGTGGAGTTTGCACGATCTCCCCGCGACCTGCGTGGGTTTTCGCCGGGTGCCCCGGTTTCCTCCCACATTCCAAAAGTCGTGCAGGTTTGTCGGTTAATTGGGCTCAAGTAAAATCGTAAATTGTCCCTGGTGTGTGTGTGTGTAGTGTTTAAGAAAGAATTGCAGATGCTGGAAAAATTGGAAGGAAGACAAAAAAAATCTATTCAGCGAATATTCCTTCGCTCCATAAATGATGCCTCACCCGCTGAGTTTCTCCAGCATTTTTGTCCACCTGGTGTGTGTAGGATAGTGTTAGTGTGCGGGGATCGCTGGTGGGCGCGGGACTCGGTGTTTCCGCACTGTATCTCTAAACTAAACATAAACTAAGCTAAGCTGAATAAAGTATGGTGGCGTTGGTCATGATACTGGAACAGCAACGATTACACTGGCGCTCGTAGTAAGGTGAGCTCATACAGGAGGCGTTATTTCTAATATCAAGCAGCAGTGACAAGAAGGTCCCGGTCTACACAGGGACATAGAAACATAGAAAATTAGGTGCAGGAGTAGGCCATTCGGCCCTTCGAGCCTGCACCGCCATTCAATATGATCATGGCTGATCATCCAACTCAGTATCCCGTACCTGCCTTCTCTCCATACCCTCTGATCCCTTTAGCCACAAGGGCCACATCTAACTCCCTCTTAAATATAGCCAGTGAACTGGCCTCGACTACCCTCTGCGGCAGAGAGTTCCAGAGATTCACCACTCTCTGTGTGAAAAAAGTTCTTCTCATCTCGGTTTTAAAGGATTTCCCCCTTATCCTTTAGCTGTGACCCTTTGTCCTGGACTTCCCCAACATCGGGAGCAATCTTCCTGCATCTAGCCTGTCCAACCCCTTAAGAATTTTGTAAGTTTCTATAAGATCCCCTCTCAATCTCCTAAATTCTAGAGAGTATAAACCAAGTCTATCCAGTCTTTCTTCATAAGACAGTCCTGACATCCCAGGAATCAGTCTGGTGAACCTTCTCTGCACTCCCTCTATGGCAATAATGTCCTTCCTCAGATTTGGTCCTTCATCCTCACTAAACATTATTCCCTTTGATCCTTTCCTCCCTCTTTTCTTTAGTCAGAGGGTGGTGAATCTGTGGAATTCATTGTCACAGACGGCTGTGGAGGCCAAGTCATTGGATGTTTTTAATGCAGAGATAGATAGATTCCTTGATTAGTATGAGTGTCTGGGGTCAATGCCATGATCACATTGAATAGCTCGAAGGGCCTACTCCTGCACCTATTGTCTATTGGTTATGCGGAGAATAGAATAACATAGAATAGAATAGAAAAATGCCTTTTATTGTCATTCAAACAGACAAGGTTTGAACGGAATTTCATTCCTACAATCATGAAATTACAAAAAAAAACAAGACACACACTTAACACAATTTACACAAACATCCATCACAGTGAATCTCCAACACATCTCACTGTGATGGAAGGCAAAGTCTTATCTCTTCCCTATGTTCTTCTCCCACGGTCCAGCAGTTGAACTGCAGCGTTGAGGCGACTTGGGCTCACGATGTTAAAGCCCCCGGCGGGCGATGGTACGACACTAAAATGTCGGGTCCCCGTACAGAGCAGAGATTAAACGGTCCCCCCCCCCCCCCCCCCCCATATATACACAGCTAAAAAATTATAAAAATTAGAATAATAAAAATAAAACATACGTCTAAGGCTAATGGGGTTAGGGGGGGAGAGATAGATCAGCCATGATTGTTTAAGAAGGAACTACAGAGGCTGGAAAATCGAAGGTACACAAAAATGCTGGAGAAACTCAGCGGGTGCAGCAGCATCAATGGAGCGAAGGAAATAGGCAACGTTTCGGCCCGAAACCCTTCTTCAGACATGATTGATTGGCGGAGTAGACTTGATGGGCCGAATGGCCTAATGCTACTATCACAAATTAACTTTATTGTGCATCTGTACACTGTGGACGTCTCGATTGTAATCATGTAATCATTGTCTTTCTACTGACTTGTTAGCAATCAACAAAAGCTGTATATCGACAAACGTCTTGTTCTTCTAGCAAATGAAACATAAATAAACCAAAGGAAAAGTTAGATCTCAAGCCGGGTGGGTGTTGAGCAGCCAGGTTGTTGTCTCTGTTGGCGTCAATGTCTGCCAGGCCCTGACACAGCTCCATTTGGTGGGTGGTAGAGCGGGCACCCAGAGATGACATGGTTGGCTGTCTGTTGTTCTGCTCCCGCATTCACAGGCTGGGCTCTGGTGGAGGGAGCCCCCATCTCCACACGCTGGCATTGAAACGCCCGACTCCAGCACCAAGTCTGTTGAGCTTCACCCATCCACGCTCCTCTGGGGAGGTCAGACGCTGGACAGCTTCTATCTGGTGAAGAGATGAAGCTGTGTAATGGAGATGAGGTTTGCCTTCCACTCCTGTGACCATCCACAGGTGATAACAAACCAAGCTCAAACTCATTTAATGAGGGATCTTCCTCTTTCCCTCCCTTTCCCTCCCTTCTCTCCCTCCTCCTCTCTTCCCAGCCCTCCTTCTGTAAGTTGTCCCTGGTGTACAGGATAGAAGTAGTGTACAGGTGCTCGTTGGTCAGCATGGACTCGGTGGGCCGAATGGCCAGTTTCCACTCTGTATCTCTAAACCTAAAATCTAAAACAAATGCTGCAGTAGGAAAATCCTTCCGAGCTTTCCTTCCCAATAATCTGTTCCATTGAAGACAACGGCCTCCCTCAAGCAGCCACATAGTTCAAATGGTCATAGGTTCGTGTGTTCTTGGAGCAGAATTAGGCCATTCGGCCCATCAAGTCTACTCCGCCATTCAATCATGGCTGATCTATCTCTCCCTCCTAACTCCATTCTCCTGCCTTCTCCCCATAACCTCTGACACCCGTACTAATCAGTAATCTGTCAATCCCATGCTTAAAAACAGCCATGATCACATTGAATTGCGTGTCTGGCTCGAAGGGCCGAATGGCCTACTCCTGCATCTTCTGTCTATTGTCCATTGTCCACCCATTGACTTGGCCTCCACAGCCGTCTGTGGCAATAAATTTCACAGATTCACCACCCTCTAACTAAAAACCACCAAATCTGGAGTAACTCAGCGGGTCAGGCAGCATCTCTGGAGAACATGGATAGGTGACGTTTCACAGAGTGCTGGAGTAACTCAGCGGGTCAGGCAGAATCTGTGGATAACATGGATAGGTGACGTTTCACAGAGTGCTGGAGTAACTCAGCGGGTCAGGCAGCATCTTTGGAGAACATGGATAGGTGACGTTTCACATCGTGCTGGCGTAACTCAGCGGTTCTGGCAGCATCTCTGGAGAACATGGATAGGTGACGGTTCACAGAGTGCTGGAGTAACTCAGCGGGCCAGGCAGCATCTGTGGAGAACATGGATAGGTGACGTTTCACAGAGTGCTGGAGTAACTCAGTGGGTCAGGCAGCATCTCTGGAGAACGTGGATAGCTGATGTAATGGGTCAGAACCTCAGGAGGTCTCAATTAGCCTCAAAACATCAGAGGCCAATTTTTATCCCTTCATTATTTTCCGTTATGATAGTAAACAGTTAATCGAAACTAAATAATTGCTTTTTAGGATTTGAATCCCTGCAGCCACCTGAAATAATGAACATTTGCAGTTCAGGACTGAAGAGTAATTTTGACCCTACAAGATTTGGTTGAATGGTGATGCATTCCGAAGTGCTTATCATGTGCATATTTTAATCATTATTTTACTTTAGCAGTTCTAATTATGCTTGAGTTGGTGTTTAAGATTTTTATCCATGCCTGAGGACTGCATGGAGCAACTGTTCATGTGAAAATTACTTTTTAATGTAAAGGGGAGACATCGTGTTGCTAACACGATGTTAGGAGGAACATTTTTCTGAGGTAAATGAGTTGCAGAGAGTTTCAGGGGAATCCTACCAAGGACAAGGATATTATGAGGTATACAATCATGAGAGGAATAGATCGGGTAGACGCACAGAGTCTCTTGCCCAGAGCAGGGGAATCGAGGATCAGAGGACAGAGGTTCATGGTGAAGGGGAAAAAAATTAATAGGAACCTGAGGGGTAACTTTCACACAAGGGGTGGTGGGTGTATGGAACAAGCTGCCAGAGGAGCGGTTGTACAGGGTCTTGGTGAGACCACACCTGGAGTATTGCATACAGTTTTGGTCTCCTAATCTGAGGAAGGACATTCTTGCCATAGAGGGCGTACAGAGAAGGTTCACCAGACTGATTCCTAGGATGTCAGGACTTTCATATGAAGAAAGACTGGATAGACTCGGTTTGTACTCGCTAGAATTTAGAAGATTGAGGGCGGATCTTATAGAAACTTACAAAATTCTTAAGCGGTTTGACAGGCTAGATGCAGGAAGATTGTTCCCGATGTTGGGGAAGTCCAGGACAAGGGGACACAGCTTAAGGATAGAGGGGAAATCCTTTAGGACCGAGAGTGGTGAATCTCTGGAACTCTCTGCCACAGAGGGTAGTTGAGGCCAGTCAATTGGCTATATTTAAGAGGGAGTTAGATGTGGCACTTGTGGCTAAAGGGATCAGGGGGTATGGAGAGAAGGTAGATACGGGGTACTGAGTTGGATGATCAGCCATGATCATATTGAATGGCGGTGCAGGCTCAAAGGGCCGAATGGCCTACTCCTACACCTATTTTCTATGTTTCTATGTTTCTAAGGGGTAGTTGAGGCTGGGACTATCCCAAGGTAGTTGAGGCTGGGACTATCCCAATGTTTAAGAAATAGTTATATAGGTACATGGACAGGCCAGGTTTGGTAGACTAAACGTGACCAGGTGGGATTAGTGTAGCTGGAACATGTTGGCTAGTGTGGACAAGTAGGGCTGAAGGGCCTGTTTCCATGCTGCATCACGCTATAATATGGATTTTCAGAGGGATTTAAGAGATTTTAACTGATTTTCAAAGCTTTTCAATGGGGGAATGGAAGAGGTGAATGATAGGTGGGTACAGGAGAGGGAAGGGAGGTTGAATAGATGGCTGTACAAAGGCCAGGGATGAAAAGACAAAGGGCAATGAGTTAATGAGATAAAGAGAGGGGCAGCATGGTGACAAAGTGGTAGAGTTGCTGCCTCACAGTGCTGGAGTCCCAGGTTCGATCCTGACTACGGGAGCTGCCTGTACGGAGTTTGTACGTTCTCCCCATGACCTGCGTGGGTTTCCTCCGGGTGCTCCGGTTTCGCGCACATTCCAAAGACGTGCAGGTTTGCAGGTTAATTGGCTTCTGTAACTTGTCCCCATTGTGTTGGTCGGCGTGGGCTTGGTGTGTTGAAGGGCCTGTGGAATTCTCTGCCTCGGAGGGCGGTGGAGGCAGGTTCTCTGGGTGCTTTCAAGAGAGAGCTAGATAGGGCTCTTAATGATAGCGGAGTCAGGGGATATGGGGATAAGGCAGGAACGGGGTACTGATTGGGGATGATCAGCCATGATCACATTGAATGGTGGTGCTGGCTCGAAGGGCCGAATGGCCTACTCCTGCACCTATTGTCTATTGTCTATTGCCTGTTTCCACGCTGCATCTCTAAACTAAGCATGCACACATGACAATAACATCCCTCTCCGCCATTGAAGGGACCTACAGGAGTCTCTGCCTCAAAAAGACAGCCAGCATCACCAGAGACCCACCCCACCCTAGCCACGCTCTCATTTCACCCCTGCCATCGGGAAGAAGGTACAGGAGCCTGAGAACTGTAATGACCAGGTTCAGGAACAGCATCTTCCCAACAACCATCAGGCTCTTGAACAACTACACAACACCAACCGATGAACGGTGGTCACACTAAAAGATCTTTTTTGACTTGTTTCTGCAGCAGTATTATTTAGCTTAGTTTAGTTCAGAGATACAGCGCGGAAACAAGCCCTTCGGCCCACCGGCTCCGCATTGACCAGCGATGCCCGCAGATTAAAACCATCCTACAATTTACATTTACACCAAGCCAATTAACCTACAAGCCTGTACGTCTTTGGAGAGTGGGAGGAAACTGAAGATCTCGGAGGAAAACCCACGCGGGTCACGGGGAGAACGTGCAAACTCCGTACAGACAGCGCCCGTGGTCGGGATCGAACCCGGGTCTCCGGCGCTGTGAGGCAGCGACTCTACTGCTGCGCCACCTATAAATGTAATTTAATTGATTGAATATGTTTTTCTATTATTTGTTATCAGTGTGTATTGTGTCTAGATGCTTATTAAGTTGCTGCGAGTAAGAAATTCTCTCTCTCATTGTCAGTACACAAGGGCCTGTTAAACTCTTGATAGATGATTGTGAGCCTCCCGCTACCAAGGACTCCTGCTATTCATTGTCCTGATGAATTCCTCTTTGCAGATCACAGGCTTCTTCGTGCTGCAATTTTAGTGTAAAGTCAGAAGATAGACACACAGTAAATCAGCAGGACAGGCAGCAGGCAGCATCTCTGGGGAGAAGGAATGGGTGACGTTTCAGGTCGAGACTCTTCAGATGTAAAGCAGCATCTGCAGTTCCTTCCTACACACTTGGTGTAACGTCAGATTGATTCCAGAATCATCGGCTTCGTTTGAGCGCGGAGGGAGAGATTCTCAGGAGCGCCCTGCCTCTGTCCACATCATTGTAAAGTGGCTCGGGCTCCTGACACCTTCTGATGTACAATCCTCACTAAACCTGCGTGTAGCAGCTCCTTAATTGCCTGCCCGTGTTACTAAAATATACACCAGCATTTACAAAGCACGAGATTTCTCCTATGATAGTAATAACCCTGCTTGTATTCCTGGAGGCAATTATATTCCAATTATACCAGGTATCGATCATAGCGGAGTTTCTCTCCTACAGACAGAGCCATGAACCAGAGTGATATCTTACACTAGTTATGATCGGGCAGGGTCAGCAGTTGTAGAAACATAGAACTGTGGATGTTGGTTTGCGAAACAGGGACATTCTTGCTATTGAGGGAGTGCAGCGTAGGTTCACAAGGTTAATTCCCGGGATGGCAGGAATGTGACATGCTGAGAGAATGGAGCGGCTGGGCTTGTATGCCCTGGAATTTAGAAGGATGAGAGGAGAATCATATTGAAACATATAAGATTATTAAGGGTTTAGACACGCTAGAGGCAGGATACATGTTCCTGATGTTGGGGGAGTCCAGAACCAGGGGCCACAGTTTAAGAATAAGGGGTAAGCCATTTAGAACGGAGACGATGAAACACTTTTTCACACAGAGAGTTGCGAGTCTGTGGAATTCTCTGCCTCAGTGGAGGCCAGTTCTCTGGATACTTTCAAGAGAGAGCTAGATAGGGCTCTTAAAGATAGCGGAGTCAGGGGATATGGGGATAAGGCAGGAACGGGTTACTGATTGGGGATGATCAGCCATGGTCACATTGAATGGCGGTGCTGGCTCAAAGGGCTGAATGGCCTACTCCTGCACCTATTGGCTATTGTCTATTGTCTATAGGGACAATTTTACATTTTTCATTTATACCAAGTCAATTAACCTACAAGGTTACACAAAAAAGCTGGATAAACTCAGCGGGTGCAGCAGCATCTATGGAGCGAAGGAAATAGGCAATGTTTCGGCCCGAAACCCTTCTTCAGAACCTGAGTTTCTCGAACCTTCGATTCTCCAGCATCTGCAGTTCCTTCTTAAACAATTAACCTACAAACCTGAATGTCTTTGAGATGCTGCTGTCTAAGGCACCCTGCTCATTCTAATACTTCCTCACAGAGAGACTCAACATTCAGATACATAAGAAAATGACTTTGCCTTTCCATTTGTTCATACTTTGCATGCCTTGCGAGTCTGGTTACCCGTTCAAGTTTAGGTTTAGTTTAGTTTGGAGATACAGCGCGGAAACAGGCCATTCGGCCCACCGAGTCCATGCCGACCAGCGATCCCCGCACACTAACACTGTCCTACACACACACCAGGGACAATTTACATTTATACCTAACTCGCACGTCGTTGGAGTGTGGGAGAAAAACGAAGATCCCGGAAGCTCTGACCTTCCTTCCATCGAGGGGATCTATCGCAGTCGCTGCCTCAAAAAGGCTGGCAGTATCATCAAAGACCCACACCATCCTGGCCACACACTCATCTCCCTGCTACCTTCAGGTTGAAGGTACAGGAGCCTGAAGACTGCAACAACCAGGTTCAGGAATATTTACTTCCCCACAGCCATCAGGCTATTAAACCTGGCTCGGACAAAACTCTGATTATTAATAACCACTTTCTGTTATTTGCACTTTACCAGTTTATTTATTCATGTGTGTATATATTTATATCATGGTATATGGACACGTTTATCTGTTTTGTAGTAAATGCCTACTATGTTCTGTGTGCTGAAGCAAAGCAAGAATTTCATTGTCCTGTACAGGGACACATGACAATAAACTCACTTGAACGAACTTGAACTTGAACTTGAAAACTCACGCAGGTCACGGGGAGAACGTACAACCCCCGTACAGTCAGCACCCGTAGTCAGGATCCAACCCGGGTCTCTGGCGCTGTGAGGCAGCAACTCTACCGCTGCGCCACCGTGAAACTGAGTTGCATTTAGACTCAGTGCCCCCTCCCCCATCCCCTTCCCCAACATCCCTCCCTCTAGCTTTACATTTCACTCTGTGGTTAAAAAACAATATATCGCTGATGCTGACTTCAATATGAAAAGAGCCTTTGATTCCAATATTTGTTGTTTATCTTGCACCGAAACCCCACTGGGTGCGTTTGTATCTGAAGATCAATGATAATCCCTAACAAAAGCCTCCACAGCTTAAGTGAGAACAGGTGCAACGTGCCTTTCCTGCTTTGTTCCCCCTTGCTCACTTTTTTTCAAAGCAAACATCTCCATTTAATAAAAAAATATTCCTGGACTTGTGCATTACTGAATCATTACTCTCTTCCTCTCATTCCCCATGAGACGATCTGACCGGGTAGATTCACGGAGTCTCGAGCCCAGAGTAATGGAATCGAGGACCAGAGGACATAGGGTCAAGGGAAGGAGAAAAGACATTTAGAGGAATCCAATTTTTCACACAGAGGGTGGTGGGTGTACGGAACAAGCTGCCAGAGGAGGTAGTTGAGGCTGGGACTATCCCAACGTTTAGACAATAGACAATAAACAATAGACAATAGGTGCAGGAGTAGGCCATTTGGCCCTTCGAGCCAGCACCATCATTCACTGTGATCATGGCTGATCATCCCCAATCAGTACCCCGTTCCTGCCTTCTCCCCATATCCCCTGACTCCGCTATTTTTAAGAGCCCTATCTAGCTCTCTCTTGAAAGTATCCAGAGAACCGGCCTCCACCGCCCTCTGAGGCAGAGAATTCCACAGACAATTCCACAGATTTAAGAAACAGTTAGAGGGACACATGGATAGGACAGGTTTGGAGGGATAAAGACCAAACGCAGGCAGTTGGCGTTAAATGTAGTGTCCCTAGTGTGTGTAGGATAGTGTTAGTGTGCGGGGATCGCTGGTCAGAGCGGACCCGGTGGGCCGAAGGGCCTGTTTCCGTGCTGTATCTCAAAAAATAAACTAAACTAAGCCAAAATATCACTAATCCTACATGCTAGGGACAGTTGTGTTCAAGAAGGAACGGCAGATGCTGGAAAATCGAAGGTACACAAACATGCTGGCGAAACTCAGCGGGTGCAGCAGCATCTATGGAGCGAAGGAAATAGGCGACGTTTTGGGCCAAAACCCTTCTTCAGACTGATAGGGGGGTGGTGGGGAGAAGGAAGGAAAAAGGAGGAGGAGGAGGAGGAGCCCGAGGGCTGGTGGATGGGAGGAGACAACAAGGGCTAACAAGATTGGGAGAATTCAATGTTCATGCCCGCCGGATGCAGGCTCCCCAAGCGGAATATGAGGTGCTGTTCCTCCAATTTCCAGTGTTGCTCACTCTGGCAATGGAGGAGACCCAGGACAGAGAGGTCGGATTGGGAATGGGAGGGGGAGTTGATGTGCTGAGCCACTGGGGAGGTCAGGTAGGTTCTTGCGGACCGAGCGGAGGTGTTCGGCGAAACGATCGCCCAACCTCCGCTTAGTCTCACCGATGTAGATCAGATGACATCTAGAGCAGCGGATGCAGTAGATGAGGTTGGAGGAGATGCAGGTGAACCTCTGTCACACCTGGAACAACCACTTGGGTCCTTGAATGGAGTCGAGGGGGGAGGTGAAGGGACAGGTGTTGCATTTCTAACGGTTGCAACGGAAAGCGCCCGGGGAGGGGGTGGTACGGGAGCGAAAGGGAAGAATTGACAAGGGAGTTGCGGAGGAACAGTGTACAAGTTTACCGAGGCCAATTAACCTGCTCTGTCCTCTAGTTATTTTTGTTTACCCCCCTGGGGATAAAGTTCAGACTGTCCATGTCTCTCGTAATGTTGTAAACACCTCAACACATTCCTCCGAACCTCTGGCGTTCCCGAAAAAGATGTTGTTGTGTTATCGAAAAGCAAAGGAACATTCCGCATGGCTTCAATGGATTTATGAAGATGCCAGGCCTGGAATTTAGATGTACCTTTGGCTGAGCTGGTGTAGCGTATTCTCCAGGGGACGTCTCAAAGGAAGGAAATGACACCAAAGAAGCGGTTTTTAAGCACTTCTAAATACAGATGACATTAAAGCAGGAGATGATTAAATGAGAGAGCTGCAACTGACTTCAAGATAACAACCAGCATTTACATGCAACCCTTAAAGGCCGGCACGGTGGCGCAGCGGTAGAGTTGCTGCCTCGCAGCGCCAGAGACCCGGGTTCGATCCCGACTACGGGGTTTTCACCGCTGTCTGTACGGAGTTTGTAGGTTAATATAGAAACATAGAAATTCTCCCCGTGACCTGCGTGGGTTTTCACCGGGAGCTCCGGTCTCCTCCCACACTCCAAAGACGTGCAGGTTTGTAGGTTAATTGGCTTCTGTAAAATGTAACTTGCGTTACAACGTGTGTGTAGGACAGTGCTAGTGTACGGGGTGATTGATGGTTGGCACAGACTAGGTGGGCCGAAGGTCCTGTTTCAGCGCTGTATCTCTAAACTAAACTCATGTATGAATGGGCGATCGATGGTTATCATGGACTCGCTGGGCCGAAGGGCCTGTTTCAGCGTTGTATCTCTAAACTAAACCCGTGTGTGAACGGGTGATCGCTGGTCAGGTGGGCCTGAGGGCCTGTTTTCGCGCTGTATCTCTCTTAATGTCGGCGTATCTGGACTGTTCAAACACAGTGGTTTACAGCAGCCAAAACCGAACATTTGGCACGTCTTTGGGATGTGGGAAGAGACCGGCGCACCCGCAGGAAACTCCCGCAGTGACCCGCATACTCCACGCACGCACTTCACACTGGAGGTCCGCATCAAACTCGGGCTGCTGGAGCTGTGAGGCAGCTGCACTACCTGCTGCACCAATGCTACAACCTGGACGGACGACCAAAGGTTTGTCAACACAGCAGGTGTCCAAGAAGTTCGCTAGGGTGGGTACACGGTGGGTGTACGGAACGAGCTGCCAGAGGAGGTAATCGAGGCAGGGACTAACACAATGTTTACTTCTTTCCTGTCCATCTTCCATGTTTCAAATGTTGACATCGCTGTCATCGTCCGGCGACAATCAGTGGGAGCCACCACTTGTCGCAGTAGATGATGGTGGTGGTGGCAGAATTAGCTCAGGATACCTCCAGTTTCCAGCCCCCCCCCCCCCCCCGACATGGACGCTCCTGCTATGGGGCCACAACGTTTACGAAATATTTAGACAGGTACATGGGTTGGACAGGGATATGGGTCACACGCAGGCAGGTGGGACTCATGTAGCTGCGACATGTTGGCCGGTATGGGCAAGTTGGGCCGAAGGGCCTGTTTCCACTCTGTATCAGTCTATGATCCTAACAGCATTTAATGGAAGGTACACAAAAATGCTGGAGAAACTCAGCGGGTGCAGCAGCATCTATGGAGCGAAGGAAAAAGGCAACGTTTCGGTCCGAAACCCTTTTATCTTTAAACAGCATTTAATAGGCATTTGGACAGGTACATGGATAGCAAAGGTTTAGAAAGATATGGGCCAAACGCAGGCAGGTGGGACTAGTGTAGATGGGACATGTTGGGCGGTACGGGCAAGTTGGGCCTGTTTCTGTTCTGTGTGACCCTGTGACTCTAAGAGAGATGGGAAGAGAGGTTTATATCGGCAGGAACTGCAGATGCTGGTTTACAGCAAAGATAGACACAACAAGCTGGAGTAACTCAGCGGGCCAGGCAGCATCTCTGGAGAGAAGGAATAGGTGAAGTTTCGGGTCAAGTCCATTCATTAGGCACCTTTAGCTAAGCAGATTTGGGAAAATGTATTTCCCAGTAAACTTGCTGAATGAGCACTATTCTTGGAAATGAGTTTCAAGGCGGTTAAATTTGTTCTGGTGCAAGATTAAATATCTCTGGAGAATGATACTGTGAAAATCTACCTCCATCATTTTAAACAGCGAAAAAACGTGAAGTAAAAAAGTAAATATTGCAGAATCATTTACACTGGGAATTTGTTGCCAGTTGTTACCAAAACTGAGTCCAAGATGTTAGGTGAGACCAGGGAATAATTAAAGAAGACTTTGCTTTTGATAGAGTGTTGTTTCCAGCCACTAATTGACTCCCACTCGATTTAAAACCTTCTTTAGGCTTCAGAGATACAGAGTGGAAACAGGCCCTTCAGCCCACCGAGTCCATGCTGACCCGTACACGAGCACTATCCTGCACACTAGGGACAATTTACAATTTTACCAAAGACGATTAACCTACAAATCAGGAGTGCGAGAGGAAACTGGAGAAAACCCACGCAGGTCACGGGGAGAACGTACAAACTCCGTACAGACAGCACCTGAAGTCAGGATCGAACCTGTGTCTCTGGAGCCGGGAGACAGTAACTCTACCGCTGCGCCACCGTGCCTCCATGGTGTTGAGAATAAGAGGCGGGAAGTCATAATGCCGAGACAGCACGGAAACAGGCCCTTCGGCCCAACTCACTTCGGACTATTGCAACTCACTTCTCCTTGGCATCAGCTCCACCTACATCAACCGACTCCAACTGGTCCAGAATGCAGCCGCCCGACTCATCACCCACACCAAATCCTGGCATCACATCACTCCAGTCCTCAAACAACTTCACTGGCTTCCCATCTCCCACCGGATCACCTACAAAATCCTGGTCCTCGCCTACAAAGCCCTCCACCATCTGCCCCCCCCCCCCCCATATCTCACTGACCTCCTCTCCCCCTACCAACCCTCACGGTCCCTCAGATCCACATCAGACGGTCTCCTCTCCATCCACAAGTCCAACCTCCGCAGTTTTGGGGACAGAGCCTTCTCCAGGGCAGCTCCCAGGCTCTGGAACTCCCTCCCCCAACTGATCCGCAATTCCGTGTCCCTCACCATCTTCCAGTCCCGCCTCAAGACCCATCTCTTCACCTCTGCCTATCCTTAGCCCCACGTCCCCCTCCCTTTTTCATCTGTGCACTAATTACCTCATATTGTGTTTTGAATTGAATTCTGTCTTTACTTTGTGTACTAGTCATGTCTCTACTATTTATTTCATGCCACTTAAATGTTTTTCCTCTACTTGCTAAATTTTTGTAAGGTGTCCTTGAGACTCTTGAAAGGCGCCCATAAATCAAATGTATTATTATTATTAACTTGCCGACAAAGATGCCCCATTTCTGCTGTTCCCACCTGCCCGCATTTAGCCCACATCCCTCTAAACCTGTACCTGTCCAAATGCCATTTAAATGTCTTCATGGCTCTATAAGACGTGCTGTAAGCCGTATTTGGGGTATTGCGCGCAGTTCTGGTCGCCCCATGACGGGAAGAATGTGCAGGCTTTGGAGAGGGTGCAGAGGAGGTTCGCCAGAATGCTGAAGGTGGAAGGTTGAGGTGAGACTTGTTAGAGGTATACAGGAGGCATTGACAGGGAAGACATTCAGAGCCTCTCTCCCAGAAAGGTGGGCAAAGCTTCAAGGTGAGAGGGGCAAAGTTCAAAGGAGGTGTGTACAGCAACGTTTTTTCTGCAGAGGGTGGTGGGTGCCTGGAACGCGTTGCCAGGGAGTGGTGGTGGAGGCAGATGCAATAGTACTGTTTAAGAGGCTTTAAGATAGACACATGGATATGCAGGGAATGGGGGGAATGTGTAGGAAGGAATTGCAGGTGCTGGTTTCCACCAAAGATAGACATAAAGTGCTGGAGTAACTCAGCGGGTCAGGCAGCATCTCTAGAGAAAAGGAATAGGTGACGTTTCAGGTCGAGACCCTTCTTCAGACTTAGGGGAAAGGGAAAACAGAGATATAGAAACAGCTAACAATGGCCTGTTTCCTTTGTCATCACAACTGTTTTACATATCTTTCATTCCTTTGTTTTATATTAGTCTCTATCACCGTCTATATCTCTCGTTAGCCCTTTCCCCTGACTCTCAGTGTGAAGAAGGGTCTCAACCCGAAACGTCACCTATTCCTTCTCCCTCCAGAGATTCTCCCTGACCCGCTGAGGGTGTGTGTGTGTGTGTGTGTGTGTGTGTGTGTGTGTGTGTGTGTGTGTGTGTGTGTGTGTGTGTGTGTGTGTGTGTGTGTGTGTGTGTGTGTGTCTGTGTATCTGTGTGTGTGTGTGTGTGTGAGTGTCTATCTTGTGTGAGTGTGTGTGTGTATATGTGTGGGTGTGTGTCTCATATGTGTGTGTGTATATATGTATGTGTGTGTGTGTATGGTGTGTGTGTATGTGTGTGTGTGTGCGTGTGTGTGTGTGTGTGTACGTGTATATATATATATATATATATATATAATAAACTAAACTAAATGCGTGTAAATTAAAAAAAAATTGTAAATGAATATGTAAATGTATATATAAATGTATAGTAAATATATATATTCAATTTCCTCATCAAAGTAGTGAATAAAGAGAAGATAGATACAAAATGTCCCCTTTTAGGGTGGCACGGTGGCACAGCGGTAGAGTTGCTGCCTCACAGCACCAGAGACCCGGGTTCGATCCTGACTACGGGGCGCTGTCTGTACGGAGTTTGTACATTCTCCCCGTGACCTGCGTGGGTTTTCTCCAAGATCTTCGGTTTCCTCCCACACTCCAAAGACGTGCAGGTTTGTAGGTTAATCGGCTTGGTGTAAATGTAAAATTGTCCCCAGCGTGTGTAGGATAGCGTTAGTGTGCGGGGATCGCTGGTCGGCGCGGAGCCGGTGGGCCGAAGGGCCGTGTGTCCGCGCTGTATCTCCAAACTAAACTGAAAACCGAAACCTCAGACTCATAAAGTGAATAACGTGTGCAATCAACTGAGATGTAAGAATGAGACTAGCTGGTAATCTCCTGCCATGACCCAGGGTCACCCCCTGATTCATAAATCATCAACAAGGTGAAAAATCAACTGCGTACCCAGCATTTAACCTCGAGTGATTGAGTGCGGATGACGTCGACAAGAGACAAGAACAAATTTACTTGGGCCAGTGACTCTGCACAAGGAATTGAGATCGTGTTGAACGGGTCACCGCGCCACTTCAATGGAGCTGTCTGCTCGATGAGCAAGGAGACCATTCAGAGGCTGACACTAATCAAGGTGATGACCTCACCCCAACAACCAAGCACTGGCCAGTGGCCTTGAAACACTCGCACTGATCTGGGTCTCTTGGAAGCAAATTTGAAGACGGGGAAACTGACTTTTTTGCAAAGTGGATTTTGCAACGGTCAGGAAGCTGAAGAATATTATAAGCCCCAGAATATTATTGTAACCTACTTACTTAACCCGTGATAATATCAAACCATTTTTTAGTTTAGTGTTTAGTGTAGTTTCGATGGGGCAGATGGGGCTCGTCAGCCTGGGAAGGCAGTCCATCTAGGAGAGGGACAACTGATTTAAAACCTCCACTGCCTTGTGGCCATATCCAGTCATGGAAACGGCTCCAGGAGTAAACCTCAAGAAAATCCAGAGTGGTTTAAAGAGCAACAGAAGATAACTAAAAAGGCAATACGGGGAGAAAAGATGAGGTACGAAGGTAAGCTAGCCAAGAATATAAAGCAGGATAGTAAACGCTTCTTTGGGTATGTGAAGAGGAAAATATTAGTTCAGAACAAAATTGGACCCTTGTTGACTGGAAAAGGCGAATGTATTAAGGGGAACAAGGAAATGGCAGGTGAGTTGAACAAGTACTTTGGATCCGTCTTCACTAAGGAGGACACAAACAATCTCCCTGATGTGCTAATGGCCAGAGGATCTGGGGTGATGGAGTGATGGAACTGAAGGAAACTCACATTAGGCAGGAAATGCTTTTGGGTAGACTGATGGGACTGATGGAAAAATCCCCAGGGCCTGATGGACTGCATCCCAGGGTACTTAAGGCAGTGGCTCTAGAAATCGTGGACGCATTGGTGATAATTTTTCAATGCTCTATAGATTCATGATCAGTTCCTGTGGATTGGAGGGTAGCTAATGTTATCCCACTTTTTAAGAAAGGCGGGAGGGAGAAAACAGGGAATTATAGACCACTTAGCCTGACATCGGTGTTGGGGAAGATGCTGGAGTCAATTATAAAAGATGAAATAGCGACACATTTGGATAGCAGTAACAGGATTGGTCCAAGTCAGTATGGATTTACGAAGGGGAAATCATGCTTGACTAATAGAAACATAGAAATTAGGTGCAGGAGTAGGCCATTCGGCCCTTCGAGCCTGCACCGAAATTTTATATGATCATGGCTGATCATCCAACTCAGTATCCCGTACCTGCCTTTTCTCCATACCCTCTGATCCCCTTGGCCATAAGGGCCACATCTAACTCCCTCTTAAATATAGCCAATGAACTGGCCTCAACTACCCGCTGTGGCAGAGAGTTCCAGAGATTCACCACTCTCTGTGTGAAAAAAGTTCTCCTTATCTCGGTTTTAAAGGATTTCCCCCTTATCCTTAAGCTGTGACCCCTTGTCCTGGACTTCCCCAACATCGGAAACAATCTTCCTGCATCTAGCCTGTCCAACCCCTTAAGAATTTTGTAAGTTTCTATAAGATCCCCTCTCAATCTCCTAAACTCTAGAGAGTATAAACCAAGTCTATCCAGTCTTTCTTCATAAGACAGTCCTGACATCCCAGGAATCAGTCTGGCGAACCTTCTCTGCACTCCCTCTATGGCAATAATGTCCTTCCTCAGATTTGGAGACCAAAACTGCACGCAATACTCCAGGTGTGGTCTCACCAAGACCCTATACAACTGCAGTAGAACCTCCCTGCTCCTATACTCAAATCCTCTTGCTATGAAAGCCAACATGCCATTCGCTTTCTTTACTGCCTGCTGCACCTGCATGCCTACCTTCAATGACTGGTGTACCATGACACCCAGGTCTCGCTGCATCTCCCCCTTTCCCAATCGGCCACCGTTTAGATAATAATCTGCTTTCCCGTTTTTGCCACCAAAATGGATAACCTTCTGCAATTTTTTGTGGCTGTAACTAGGAAAATGGACAAGGGAGAGCCAGTGGATGTAGTGTACCTGGACTTTCAGAAAGCATTTGATTAGGTCCCACATAGGAGATTAGTGGGCAAAATTAGAGCACATGGTATTGGGGGTAGGGTGCTGACATGGATAGAAAATTGGTTGACAGACAGGAAACAAAGAGTAGGGATTAACGGGTCCCTTTCAGAATGGCAGGCAGTGACTAGTGGGGTACCGCAAAGCTTGGTCCTGGGACCGCAGCTATTTACAATACACATCAATGATTTAGATGAAGGGATTGAAAGTAACATTAGCAAATTTGCAGATGACACAAAGCTGGGTGGCAGTGTGAACTGTGAGGAGGATGCTACGAGAATGCAGGATGTCGGACCGGTTGGTGGAGTGGGCAGATGCATGGCAGATGAAGTTTAATGTGGATAAATGTGAGGTTATCCACTTTGATGGCAAAAGCAGGAAGACAGATTATTATCTAAATGGTGTCAAGTTGGGGAAAGGGGAAGTGCAACGGGATCTGGGGGTCCTTGTTCATCAGTCACGGAAAGTAAGCATGCAGGTACAGCAGGCAGTGAAGAAAGCGAATGGCATGTTGGCCTTAAGACAAGAAGAGTTGAATATAGGAGCAAAGAGGTCCTTCTGCAGTTGTACTGTGCCCTAGTGAGACCACACCTGGAGTATTGTGTGCAGTTTTGGTCTCCAAATTTGAGGAAGGTCATTCTTGCTATTGAGGGAGTGCAGCGTAGGTTCACAAGGTTAATTCCCGCAATGGCAGCACTGTCATATGTTGATAGAATGGAGCGACTGGGCTTGTACACTCTGGAATTTTGAAGGATGAGAAGGGATTTTATTGAAACATATAAGATTATTAAGGCTTTGGACAAGCTAGAGGTAGGAAACATGTTCCCGATGTTAGGGGAGTCCAGAACCAGGGGCCACAGTTTAAGAATAAGGGGTAAGCCATTTAGAACGGAGATGAGAAAATACTTTTTCTCACAGAGAGTTATAAGTCTGTGGAATTCTTTGCCTCAGAGAGTGGTGGAGACCGGTTCTCTGGATGCTTTCAAGAGAGAGTTAGATAGAGCTCTTAAAGATAGCGGAGCCAGGGGATATGGGGAGAAGGCAGGAACGGGGTACTGATTGGGGATGATCAGCCGTGATCACATTGAATGGCGGTGCTTAGCTCAAAGGGCCGAATGGCCAACTCCTGGACCTATTGTCTATTGTCTATTGACCAGCGATCCCCGCAAACTAACACTATCCTACACACACACACACACTGGGGACAATTTACACACACACCAAGCCAATTAACCTACAAACCTGTATGTCTTTGAAGTGTGGGAGGAAACTGGAGATCTGTTGTTGTGTTGTATCTTTTGAAAATTACTGGATTTTTTCCTTGTTTTTTCTCACCAATATGTAATTACTTATTCTGCTCCATTCTGTTTTGTAGTTTTTTTGCACAAAATCCGTGAGCATTGCCACTTTTCATTTCACTGCACATCTCGTACGCGTATGTGACGAATAAACTTGACTTGACTTGGCTCGACTCGGGCAATGCATTTCGTTGTCTCTGTACTGTACACTGACAATGACAATTAAAATTGAATCTGAATCTGAATCTGAGAAAACCCACGCAGGTCACGGTGAGAACGTGCAAACTCCGCACAGACAGCACCTGCAGTCGGGATCAACCATAGAATCTGGCGCTGTGAGGCAGCAACTCTACCTCTGCGCCACCGTGCCTGCCTACATTATATCATCGTGGTCTCCATGTATCTTTGACAATCGCTGTTAAAATGCATTACAACGGTCTGATAAATCAGGCAAAAACGACACTCCGGACATTACTGGTCAGTTGCTTCCGGAGACATTTGGTAACGCATTATTTTCTTAAACATGCACCAGTGTTACGCCTGATTGGGGATGAGGGTCAACGAGTTAATGAACACCTGGCAATTAATCCTCTTAGCCCAAAGCACGGCTTCCGTATCAATATCAGTTGTTGCATGATTTGCAAATCAATAGGTGCAGGGAGATGGAACTCAAAGTGCAATTTGCAACGTGGAAAATGGATCAATTGGCATTGTGTTTTAATACACTGACCTCACATTTAAGCGCTTTAAGTCTGGTTAGATTGTGCAAGCCGTCATTTCCATGTGAAATCGTACACGCTGAGTTATTGGCCAGGTCACTTCTGATTCTGCTGCTTCTTCTTCTTGCGAATGAAACGTACATAAACCGAAGGAATAGTTAGATCTCAAGCCGGGTGTTGAGCAGCCAGGTTGTTGCCTCTGTTGGCGTCAATGTCTGCCAGGTCCTGACACAGCTCCATTTGGTGGGTGGTAGAGCGGGCACACAGGGATGTCATATGCTGTCATATGCTGAGAGAATGGAGCGGCTCGGCTTGTACACTCTGGAGTTTAGAAGGTTGCAAGGGGATCTCATTGAAGTATGTCAAGGGTTTGGACACACTCGAGGCAGGAAACATGTTCCCGATGTTGGGGGAGTCCAGAACCAGGGGCCACAGTTTAAGAATAAGGAGCAAGCCATTTAGAACAGAGACAAGGAAACACTTTTTCTCACAGAGACTTGTGAGTCTGTGGAATTCTCTGCCTCAGAGGGCAGTGGAGGCCAGTTCTCTGGATGCATTCAAGAGAGAGCTAGATAGGGCTTTTAAAGATAGCGGAGTCAGGGGATATGGGGAGAAGGCAGAAACAGGATACTGATTGTAGATGACCAACCATGATCACATTGAATTGTTGACTTCAGGAAGACCGGAGGGGTCAGACATACCCCATAAACGGGACTGAGGTGGAGCGCGTCTCCAACTACAAATTCCTCAGGGTACACATCTCAGAGGATTTGTCCTGGTCCCTCAACACCTCCAAATTGATCAAAAGGCGCAGCAGCGCCTTTACTTCCTGAGGAGGCTCAAGAAAGCCCACCTGTCCCCCCAGATCCTGACCAACTTTTACCGCTGTACCATCGAAAGCATCCTGACCACCTGCTTCACGGTATGGTACAGCAGTTGCACCGCAGCGGATAGGAAGGCACTACAACGGGTGGTGAAAACTGCTCAGTACATCATCGGTGCCCCGCTCCCTGCCATGGATGCTCTCCACCGAAAATGGTGTCTGAGACAGGCCGGGAAAATCATCAAGGACCCCTCCCACCCCAACCATGGACTGTTTGCCCCCCTCCCATCAGGGAGGCGGTACAGGAGCCTCAGGTCTTGTACAAGCAGGGTGAGGAACAGCTTTTTCAACAACACCATTACCCTGCTGAACTCGGAGTCCCGACGCTAGCTATCCTTAGAATGTCTACTGAACTGTGAGTGTGGTGGTTTGTGTGGTTTTATGGTGATTTTTATGGTGATTTCACCCTGCTTGAAATGGTATGAAACTGCATTTGAATGTGGTGGCCTTGCACCCTGCTTGAAATGGAATTTCAAGGAATAGCCGTGAGTCAACTGCCAGCCCACCAGCTGTGAGTGAGCTGCCAGCACATCAGGCTTCAGGGACTGAGCTGCCACCCAAAGAATCAATTTGGCCCACAATGTCCATACTAGCCCTCTGGAGACCAGTAGTCCCTGCAGCCAACAACACCCATACTAGCGCTCCAGAAAGCCCCCCCCCCCCACTCTATATTGGAATTGCTGGAGAGGTGGAATATTGCGTCGGGGACCAGCCCTCCCATGTGAACATGGGACCCAACAGGTCCCACTTAGTCTAGTATTTATATATATGTCCAGATATATGAATGGCACTGCCATTCAATGTGATCATGGCTGATCATCCCCAATCAGTACCCCGTTCCTGCCTTCTCCCCATATCCACCTCAGTCCCGTTTATGGGGTATGTCTGACCCCTCCGGTCTTCCTGAAGTCAACAATTCAATGTGATCATGGTTGGTCATCTACAATCAGTATCCTGTTCCTGCCTTCTCCCCATATCCCCTGACTCCGCTATCTTTAAAAGCCCTATCTAGCTCTCTCTTGAAAGCATCCAGAGAACCGGCCTCCACTGCCCTCTGAGGCAGAGAATTCCACAGACTCACCACTCTCTGTGTGAAAAAGTGTTTCCTCGTCTCCGTTCTAAATGGCTTGCTCCTTATTCTTAAACTGTGTGGCCCCTGGTTCTGGACTCCCCCCAACATCGGGAACATATTAATTTATTTCTAAAGTTAAAATTTCAAATGTGATTCATATTGGCCTCAGATCGCTCAGCACTGCAGTGATTTTTGAAAATAATTAGCGGTCTGGTTACTCTTGAGATTATTTTACATGATACAAGAACCTTGAGGTGTCTTTCAACTTTCTGTTAGGAATGCGTGCCTAGCAACTAAATTTCTTCCTTTTTATATGCTCCAAATAAGTGCTGCGTAAACGAAACATACCCAATTAAGATCCCCGACCAACAATTGTGAAATGGTGAAAAGTGTGCTCCGGGCTGCCACAGTACAGCGTTCGTTTATACTGCAGCAACAGGGCTGGTTTCAGTCGGAAATAACTGCAGACGCTGATTTAAATCAAAGGTTAATCTTAATATTGAAACATATAAGATTTTTTAGGGTTTGGACACGCTAGAGGCAGGAAACATGTTCCCGATGTTTGGGGGAGTCCAGAACCAGGGGCCACAGTTTAAGAATAAGGAGCAAGCCATTTAGAACGGAGACGAGGAAACATTTTTTCACACAGAGAGTGGTGAGTCTGTGGAATTCTCTGCCTCAGAGGGCGGTGGAGGCCGGTTCTCTGGATGCTTTCAAGAGAGAGATAGACAGGGCTCTTAAAGATAGCGGAGTCAGGGGATATGGGGAGAAGGCAGGAACGGGGTACTGATTGTGGATGATCAGCCATGATCACATCGAATGGCGGTGCTGGCTCGAAGGGCCGAATGGCCTACTCCTGCACCTACTGTCTATTGTCTGATATAAAGAAAAATAATAATTCACTGCATCTTATATTCCCCAAAAGGTTATCTTAATCCTTTAAATTTTCAGAAGAACAAGTGATTAAGTGTATCTGTACACTGTAAATGGATCGATTGTAATCATGTGTTGTCTTTCCGCTGACTGGTTAGCACGCAACAAAAGCCTTTCACCATACCACGTGACAATAAACAAAACAAACCAACTAACTAGCAATTTGTTTAGTTCTGTTTAGTTTAGAGATACAGCGCGGAAACAGGCCCTTCGGCCCACCGGGTCCCCGCTGATCCTCGCACACTAGCACTATCCTACACGCACTGGGGACAATATTTACACATACACCAAGCCAATTCACCAACAAATCTGTACGTCTTTGGAGTGTGGGAGGAAACCGAAGATCTCGGAGAAAACCCACGCAGGTCACGGGGAGAATGTACGGATCCCGTACAGGCAGCACCCGTAGTCGGGATCGAACCTGTGTCTCTGGCGCTGCATTCGCTGTAAGGCAGCAACTCTATCGCTGCGCCACCGTGCATAGTTTCACATTAGTATTTTAGGAGTGGCGCAGCGGTAGAGTTGCTGCCTCACAGCGCCAGAGACCCGGGTTCGATCCTGACCTTGTGTGCTGCTTGTGTGGTATTTGTACATTCCCCCTGTGACCGCGTGGGTTTCCTCCAGGTGCTCTTCCCCCGTTATCTCCGTATCTCACTTGCCTTTCAAACGCCTGTACCTTCCTCTCGATGCCGGGAGTGAAATGAGTGTGTGGCCAGGATGGTGTGGGTCTCTGATGATGCTGGCTGCCTTATTGAGGCAGCGACTCCTGTAGATCCCTTCGATGGTGAGGAGGTGAGGTCAGTACCTGTGATGGACCGGGCAGTGTTCACCACTTTTTTGCAAATATCCTTTCTCCCCACACAGAGTTTTAACAAACAACTCTAACTTCGAATACAATGCGGACCAACCTCAACCTACAGTCAGCATTGAGCTAATAGACTTAATAGACAATAACAATAGACTTCCATTCAGTTCAGTTTAGTTTATTGTCACGTGTACCGAGGTACAGTGAAAAGCTTTTGTTGCGCGCTAACCAGTCAGCAGAAAGACAATGCATGATTACAATCGAGCCGTTACAGCCTATAAATGCAAAGGTTTCAAAGGTCTTTTATTGTCACATGTACCCATTAAGGTACAGTGATATGCGAATTACCGTACAGCGGTATGGGGAAATAAAGCAACAAGACACACAACTACATAAAAGTTAACATAAACATCCACCACAGTGGATTCCCCACATTCCTCACTGTGATGGAAGGCAATAAAGTCCAATCTTCTTCTTCTTTATTTTCCCGCGGTCAGGGGAATCGAACCATCCGTCGGGGCGATCGTGACTGGCAGTCGAAGTCCCCCGCGTCGGAGCAATCGAAACTCCCGCATCGGGCCGGTCGAAACGCCTGTGGTTTGGAGTTCCCCAAGTCGGCCTCTGACCAGAGACCGCGGGCTCTGTGATGTTAAGTCCGCAAGCACTCACGGTTGGAGCTCCGAGGTCGACCCCGGGCAAAGTGATCGCGGGCTCCTCGATGTTAACGTCCCGTAGGCTCCCAGCGGTGGAGTTCTCCAAAGTCGGTCTCCAGCAAAGGCCGCCAACTCCTCGATGTTAGGCGGCAGTGCGGACAGAGATACGGTACGGGAAAAACCGCATCTCCGTCGAGGTAAGACATTAGAAAAAGTTTCCCCCAATCCCGCCCCCCACATAAAACAGTCTAGAGAAGACTAAAAAAATATGTCAGTCACTTACAATTAAATCACAAAGATGAAAGGGACAGACAGACTGTTGGCGAGGCAGCCATTACTAGCGCCACCCGGTGGTACATCGTGATGATGACAGGTGAATAACGTTCAGTGTAAGGTAAAGCCAGCAAAGTCCGATCAAGGATAGTCCGAGGGTCTCCAATGAGGTAGATAGCAGTTCAGCACTGCTCTCTGGTTGTGGTAGGATGGTTCAGTTGCATGATAACAGCTGGGAAGAAACTGGTCCAGAATCTGGAGGTGTGCGTTTTCACACTCCTACATCTTTTGACTTTCATCGCAAGAACTGAATGAGATTTAAATCCTTCTGCTGGAATCCAATTAGTGGGGAAAGAAGGACCGGTTACAATTTTTGTTCTTGAATTCCAGCCATACTCATTAAAAGATTAAGATCCTGCAAAAGGGAGAGCAATTTAAAAAAGAGGTGAAAGACATTATTTGCAGAGATTGGATTGTACTTCACGAAGGATGTAACCAAGGAGATACAACTTTATCTCCCAATGGTGGCGATAAATCACGCACAACATCGGCGGCACGGTGGCGCAGCGGTAGAGTTGCTGCCTCACAGCGCCAGAGACCTGGGTTCGATCCCGACTACGGGCGCTGTCTGTACGGAATTTGTACCTTCTCCCCGTGACCTGCGCGGGATTTCTCCGAGATCTTCGGTCTCCTCCCACACTCCAAAGACGTTCAGAGCCTGTCCCACTAGGAGATTTTTTTTCGGTGACTGCCAGCGTCATTGACTCACGTATCAGGGTCGCCGAAAGATTTTAAACATGTCCAACGGCGACAATAAAAAATGCAGCGACACTTGAGGAAACATCGCACGTCAATACGTCGTCACGCCGCGACGTTTTCGGCGACCTGATACGTCAGTCACCAAAAAAATCGCCAAGTGGGACAGGCCCTTAAAACTTTGTAGGTTCATTGGCTTGGTATAGATGTACAAAATTGTCCCTAGTGGGTGTAGGATAGTGTTAGCTTGCGGGGATCGCTGGTTAGATGGCTGGACTTGATGGGCCGAAGGGCCTGTTTCCACGTGCTATCTCTAAACTAAACTAAACTAAGCTAAACTAAAAGTGAGAGCAATATAAAAAGCGATGGAAGAGATTATTTACAGAATTGGTTTGAAACTCTGCTGAATGATGAAATGAAGGAGATATTACTTTATCTCTCAAATGCGGTGATAGATCACACACATCAGCTACTCGCCAAATGGGGGTGATTCTAATCCGCTGAGTTACTCCAGCACTTTGTGTCTCTTTTCATTCCTATCCACAGCAATTTATGACACAGTAATTGACCGGGATCGAAGAATATCTCTACAGTGTAGGTTAGGAATTTGTTTACTTTAGTTTAGAGATAAGGGGCTGTCCCACTGCGGCGACCTAGTCTGTGAGTTTAGACGAGTTTGCCCACGACTCAAACTCGCAGCATGGTCGACACGTGGCCATATGAGGTCACTGGAACTCCCCTTCATGCTCGAGGGAAGTTCCCGAATACTCGCGGCCTCAGCTAGGTTGCGGGAAATTTTGCAGCATGGTGAAAAACTTCCGCGAGTAAAATTTGGTCGGCATGGTTTTTTTTAGCTCGTAGTGCAGTGGAGTGGGGTCGCTATGTAGTTACAGGCAGTCGAGGACCGGGCATTTTGACCGGGCATCTTGATTGGCTCATTGGAGTTTTCAGGACCAAGGAAAACCGACCGGTAGGTAAAATGCCCACTAAACTTTATCATACTTCTTAAAAGTGTCTCCTCTCCTTCTCTCCCCTTCTCTCCCCCTCTCTCTCCCCTTCTCTCCCCCTCTCTCCTCCCTCTCTCTCCCCTCTCTCTCTCTCCCCCTCTCTCCTCCCCCTCTCTCCCTCTCTCCCTCTCTCCCCCCCCCCCCCCCACCCCCCCCCACGCTCTCTAAAAGGACTTACCGTACACTCTGGCAGCCATTTACCTTCCTCTTCATCACGGGTGTGAATTTCAGACAGCGCTCCCCCACTTTCCCTGGCCCCAGTCTTTGTGATGTGTGTGTGTGTGTGTGTGTGTGTGTGTGTGTGTGTGTGTGTGTGTGTGTGTGTGTGTGTGTGTGTGTGTGTGTGTGTGTGTGTGTGTGTGTGTGTGTGTGTGTGTGTGTGTGTGTGTCATGCGCGTGTGTGCGTGTGCGTGTGTGTGTGCGCGCGCGTGAGTGTGGGTCAGTGCGTGCGTGCGTGCGTGCGTGTGTGTGTGTTCGTGCGCGTGCGTGCGTGCGCGTGCGTGCGTGCGTGCGTGCGTGCGTATGTACGCGTCTGTGTGTGTGTGTGTGTCTGTGTGTGCGTGCGTGCGTGCGTGCGTGTGTGTGTGTGTGTGTGTGTGTGTGTGTGTGTGTGTGTGCGTGTGTGTGTGTGTGTGTGTGTGTGTGTGTGTGTGTGTGTGCGTGCGTGCGTGCGTGTGTGTGTGTGTGTGTGTGTGTGTGTGTGTGTGTGTGTGCGTGTGTGTGTGTGTGTGTGTGTGTGTGTGTGTGTGTGCGTGTGTGTGTGTGTGTGTGTGTGTGTGTGTGTGTGTGCGGACGGTGGATCCAGCTCGAGGTTTTCCAGGCGAGTGCCCTCGAGCTTGAATGTCAAAGACGGTCTTCTTAACTCGTGGATTAGGTCGCGCAGTGGGACAGCGCCTATACAGCATGGAAACAGGCCCTTCGGCCCACCGAGTCCACACCAACCAGCGATCCCCGCACACTAGTTCTTTCCTACACACATCAGGTACAATTTACAGAAGCCAATTAACATAGAAACCTGAGAGATAAGACACAAAATGCTGGATGGAGTAACTCAGCTGGTCGAGCAGCACCTCTGGAGAGAAGGAATAGGAGCCGTTTCGAGTCGAGACCCTGACCCAAAACATCATCTATCCATTTTCTGCTGAGATGCTGCCTGGCCCGTTGAGTTACTCCAGCATTTTGTGTTTATCTTTGGTATAAACCAGCATCTGCAGTTCATTTTTAACACCACTGGCAAACCTGCATGTCTTTGGGATGTGTGAGGAAACCCACATGGTCAATGTTTCAATGGTCCTTTATTGTCACGTGTACCATTTAAGGTACTGTGAAATTTGAGTTGCCATACAGTCATACCAGAAAAAAGCAACAAGACACACAACTACATAAAGATTAACATAAACATCCACCACAGCGGTTCCCCACATTCCCCACTGTGATGGAAGGCAATAACGTGTTGTCTTTTCTCCTTTTCTCCCGCGGTCAGGGCTGTCGAACCACCCGCAGTCGGGGCGATCGGAGTTCCCGCAGCCGGAGATCAAAGTTCCCGCAGACGGCGGTCGAAGCTCCGTCGATCAGCTCGGTCAAAGCTAGCGACCAAGGGACTGCGAGCTCCACGATGTTAAGTCCACAGGCTCCCGCAGTTGGAGCTCCCAAGGTCGATCCACAGCAAGAGGCGGCCAGCTCCTCGATGTTAGGCCGCAGTGCGGACAGAGATACGACACGGAAAAAAAACGCAACTCCCTCGAGGAAAAAGTGAGTGGATATATTTAAGGCCGAGATAGATAGAATCTCGATTAGTACGGATGTCTGGGGTTATGGGGAGAAGGCAGGAGAATGGGGTAAGGAGGGAGAGATAGATCAGCCATGATTGAATGACGGAAGTGGGAGATTGCAACCTTTACGTGGTCCGCCCTGTTTCGACGAATGCAATCAACCCGGCGTTGCACAATCAAATAAGATCAAATAGAACAAGTTGTCCTACAACTTTAGGCTGTGCACGCCATACGCAAGAAGAAGATTGAATGGCGGAGTAGACTGGATGGGCCGAATGGCCTAATTCTGCTCCTATCACTTCATGTTCATTTTAAGATACTGTTATTTGTTTTTAAATCTCTGAATGGGCTCGCCCCGCCTTACCTCTCTGAGCTGCTCCACCCATACGCTCCTTCTCTGTTGCTGCTCCGGCACTCTGGAACACCCTGCCGTTGCACATCAGACAGGCCCCCTCACTGTCCATCTTCAAATCCAGTGTTAAAACACATTTGTACTCCATGGCTTTTGACCATGCCTGAGGCTTTGCTTCTGTTTGTGGTGTTTTTGATGTTTCTTTATTTTACATGTCTTTTCCTACTATTTCTTTTGATTGTTATTTTTGGTGTGTATTAACTTTTTTGTCAATGATTAGTGATGTACAGCACTTTGTTGCAGCTATGTTTGGTTTTAAAGTGCTCTATAAATAAAATTATTATTATTATTATTATTATTATTATTATGTTCTTATGATCTAATGAAAATCAACCATGAGCAGTTAGATTTTGTTTGCACGCTCTTAAGATAATCAAAGTGGACAAATGCCCGTACATGTTAAATCAGCGTTGAGGTGCACTGGCTGACAAGAGATTAACACTACAAATAATGTGCTAGAAATTGCCTTCTCCTGAAGCGATGATGGCATTGGATTAACCCAGTGCATAGCAG